>NC_143019.1:62418957-62581457 GCF_055824585.1 Amblyomma mixtum
AAAGAATGAAAGAAATGAAGGAATAAAGAGAGAAATGAAGAAAATAAAAAAGAGAAGGGAAAACAGGAATCAAGATCGAAGGGAAAAGGGAAGAAATAAAGAGAGCCAGAAGGGAGGATTGAAGGGAAGAAAGAACGACAGAGAAGAAAGAAAAATAGAGAGAAGGAAAGAAAGAAAGAGCGGAAAAATGAAGAAAGGAAGACATGGAGAAAGAAAAGAAAGGACGAAAGAAAGAAAAAATAAAGTATGAATGAAAGAAGGGAAGGAATAAAGAAGATTAGATAGAAAGAAAAAGAGATGAAAAATAGACAGAAGGAAAATAATAAAGGAAAAAAGGGAGAAAGAAAGTTAAACAGATCTGTTCGCAACACCTTGCTACTTCCGTTCCTCGCTTGTCCCGCTAAATTAGCGATTCATGCCAGCTCTGTCACGGTTCTGCAAGCAAGCGGAAGAACATTTCCAAGGCCCGTGGCACCTACTTAACACACGTTCTCTCCGAGGTCTGAGCGAGCAAATTTGCATACGCTGGTCGTCGGCGAAGCGCAATCAGAAGGCGATTGTCCCGCCTGTGCTCGTCGCTAATTCGCAGGATCTATAACCTCAAGAGGAAGACAAGAGGCCGACTCATGGCTTTTCTATACAGCTGCGCTCTGCTTCCCACTCTGCTTTACACTGCTTTAAAAGCTTACTTCGCATTTCTTGGCACTGCTTTACGCTGTCTTCCAGCATCTATCGTATCAGGCATGCGCAGTAGGCTGCAGACGAGAACTGGAACAGAATAGGCTTTGTTTATGGGTTTAACGTCCCAAAACTATGATCAATGCCGTAGCAGAGGGCGCCGGATAATTTAGACAACCCCGGGTTCTTTAACGAGCCCTGACATCACAGTACACAGGCATCACAAGGACCTCTAGCATTTCGCCTCCATGTAAACGACAAATGTGACAGTGTGCCTAATGAAACGTGAACTTTCTCAAATCAGAAATTTCCGACACTCCTTTCGGCGTGGCTTTGCAAGAAAACGGAATTAAACTGAAGCGGCACTTCAATTGATCTAGATGTTGAAATTCTGCGCCCGCTCAAGTTGTAACACGTGGGCAGGCAGATGAGTTATTATATGACGTGCCTTTCGACACCAAGCTGACTTCTGTCTGGCTGCTTCTTGCTTACAGCGGTGGTCACACGTAAAGTATGAAACAAATGTTTACGGTAGATTGGCGTCCAGTAAAAAGAAAAATATTTATTTCGGCAAAGTCACGCAAGGGAAATCAATACAAGGCAAATGTGTCATGAGGTAGCGTTTCCATAAGTTTGGTTCCAAACAAACACATCTCACAAACTTTTGCTGTCGACTCTACGCCTATACGCGGCCGAAATTTCTGTCGCAGGGCGTTTAAGGTAGGAAGTTCACAACCGGTATGATTAAAAAGCTTCGATTGTTGTCGGGCGCTTTGGATACAACTGCGCAAAACGCTGCAGTCTGGAGCGGTTAACGTAACAAACAAGCAAAAATCAACACGAGTAAATGTGAAACTAGCCCTGGCGGAGACGACATTCACAGCGTCGACGAAGATGTCTGCATTTGACTGCACTCGCGACGACATATTGGGAGAAAGAGGGCGCCACTCTCGCAAACCGTCGCGCTCGACTGAAAGGAGTTGTTTGTTTACAAACAAATACAGACAAACGCGTAAATCAGGAGAATGTGGTACGCATAGGGAAGCAGACAACGCCGCAGGTTCGCTAAGCGTCATTCCGCTGATTCCACACAACATTTCTGGCACCCGCACGCGCTCCTCTCTTTCAGTAGGTGGACTCGGGGCGGGCACGAGCGAGCAGACGACACACACACACACAAAACTGACTTCGCAGACGACGAGTACGACCAAGGGGACAGCAAGCGCGCCAAAATGGCGGCCGTCGAAAAGCATTCCTCGCTTTTATATATACCGCATAGATAGAGAGAGCCCCGGACCGCACGCGTGTGCTGCAGCTGGCATTTCGAGACGAAAGCACGCGGGCTGTGACGCACTCACTCTAACGCTGTTTGTTTGTTTACTTGTCAACTATATTAGCGAGGCTTTACCCGCCGAAGTAAATGGGGAAGAGGGAAAGGAGGGGGTAGGGAAACAACACCTCGTCCCCAACGCGAGTTCGTTTCAAGCACGCGCTATTTGGACGGCCTGTCCGCTGCGTCAGCCAGCAGCAGTGAAGAGGCGGAAGATTTCGAAAATTACGTTTCGGTGCCGGGCACAGCGCTTGCTATCCCTCGCAGGCCAGCATCCCGGGTAGAGCTGTCGAGCTATCGCCAGCCGACGAGACTCCCCGCCTCCCCCCTCTGCCAACCCTTCGTTCCCTCCACGTCCATTTTCCGTCCTCAGAGGAAATGGTCAGGAAAAGGGTTGACGTGCCAGCCGGGATGGGGAGAACACAACGCCTGGCATCTGTTTACGGTTAATTCCTTGCTTCTCTATTTACTTGCTATAAGCCGGTTATTGTTTACAGCGCCGTACGTACCCCACTCGCGGGATTGGACGTCGCACGTCAGACGAGGTTGGGGAGGGCTGGGTCGAATCCGTTAGAAACAGGCGACGCGTGGTCCCTAGTGGGAGGGACAAGAAAGACGGCCGCCACGTTAGGCTTAGTCTGGCTTTGTTTCGCGTCCAATAGTGCTTTCTTTTTTCTCTTCCGTTCCAACAGCGAACTCCTTTTCTCCTAATCTTCATCGCTCTTCCTTCTTCCTAAAAAATCGTTGGAAACTCCTCTCCATGCATTCGTCACTGTCTAAATTCTCGACACATTTGTTTTACGATTGTTTATTTCTTTGCGTGTCCACCACCAGGACTGGAAGCACCCGATCACTGTAGAAGATCCGCACTGCGACTAGAAAACTACAGAGGGCAAAGATAAAGACCGAGACAGCTCGCGCTAAGCATTGGGGCGAATCAGGCAGAAAGGGAAGCCCGACTTTCCCTGTACGGCGGTAGGTGCGGATATACTATACTGTCTAAAAGCGTTCGGACATAAGGCATCGTTTCGAAATGACGTGGGTGTCCAATTGAAGAAGGAAAGGAAAGAAAATAGAGGGAAGCGCCGCTAGTCACCTTCTCCTGCTCTCACTAACCCCTCTGCTGCAAAGCAGAATGGGCGCTGCACGTTAGGCAAGTTGCGCGGCGGCTGTTCGGCGTGATGAACGCAAAGCAGGTGAGGACTAACGAACAAACAAACAAAATGTCGGGAGTACGGCGGGAGAGCGAAAGACTGATTGGCGCGTCTCGATTTTTGTAGCGAGCTGTTCTCCAAAACGTATCAGAACGAGGGAAATGAGTGGAAAGAAACGGACGCGTCTCGCGCGGAGGCCTGTGAAAGGGGAGCAGCGTTACAACCGTGAGTGACTCACCGCCACCTCTCGGGCAAAAGCGGGGAGGTTCGCTAGACGGATGATAGAATAGGGAGAAAGAGGAAAGCTTGAAGGGAAGGGGAAAATTGTTTTGGGGGGGGGGGGATAAAGGAACGGAAAGGGGAGGAGGGCAGCGGCAACAAACAATCGCTGGTAAACAGGCGCATCGCCAGCGGCGGCTGCTTTGGTTGCGAGGCTCCCGAGGCACGCGCTACTGTCGCCTCTGTGGGCGAGAAGGAGGCGAGGTTTCTAAATAATGTAGACTGCACGCGAGAGGCTGCCTGGCTGGCTGTCTAAAGCGCACGCGTCGAGAGAGTGGATAGGGTGGGATTTAAATAAATGACAGCTGGGCTGAAGCCGAGTTTCCGCCACAGCCACGAGGGGCCAGCACCGAGGATGCGCGCGGGAAGATAGGGAACAAGCTTCGTCCTCCGGGAGCTTATATACGTGAAGCGGTATATTGCATGTACGGCGTGGGGTTTATATACTCTCTCGTGCTCTCGCGCCAGTCGCTCTTTTTGTTTTTCCCGAAATCGCGCGATACAGTCGTCCCTTCCACACGTTAAGCGCAGATTTTCTCTCGGCCTCTGTCTGGCTCGGGTTTTCGTGACAGTCGCCGAGGTTCTCTGCGACGGAGATCGCGCGATCGCTTTGTCGCGCGACTTTATACAGGGGAAGCGTTGCCATCGCTTTCCAACTTCGAACTCCTTCGAAACAGCAGCCGCGGCAAGCGGGGCAACGTCATGTATGCATTCATTATTTGCATAACCTTCTGCTGCGATAGCTTAGTTACCGCAACGCCACTATAGATTCGCGACCAGGGTCTCGCTGCTTTCAAGCGACGAGGTCTTCGTTTCTTAAGACCGGCGTCTTGCAAGTCAAATGACGAGGATATGCAGTATAGTTTGTATGCATGCGGCAACATTTCAGTACGAAGGTGCCCTTTATCACCAGTGCAGAAACCAAATGCAAAATTAAGAACAAGACTATGGAATGTCGAGGGAAGCGTCACCTTTAAAATATTTACAGCGCCTTACAATCAGTGAGCATCTGTGTGGTCCACGTCAAAGCGATAATTGCGACTAAAAGCTGCGGCGGTCCTGAAAGGGCGTTTGCCCAAGAAATCCTAGTGCATATATGCAAGGTTCTCAGAAGGCCCACAATGGTTGGCAACACTGCAAGCACTAACTGTGTGGAATATGACATTGACCCCGTCTTATTCTTCTAAATAACAGGATATAAGTGCCCGAGCTATATATACCAAAAAGAAGGAGAAGGAGGATATGCTTCAACACGCTGTCCACATTTTTGCACCATGCACGGTTTCGTGCATGAGTTTGACGGTTCGTCATCTCACTGCCGCTGTTAAAGAACGTCTTAAGAGAACTTCTTGCTGGGCTAGTTGGTAATTAATTGTAAAAGTAAAGGCGCCAAAACCACACACACACACAAGATAAGAGAACGGGTTAGAGCGTCCGTGGTATGTTACGGCTTGGTTGATTGAAATAGACCACACAGTGCTGGGCCAAGTAATAAGACAGACCGTGGTCCTCAAAGACGAAACCCGAGTAGTCAAATGAAAAAAAAAAAATGTCAGTCGATTTGGGTAATTAGGCCAAAAGACTATATGTGCGCTGGCACGACGTCAATTCTCAGTTGCAGCTACGACCTACTAGGCGATACCAGGCTACCATCCCAACTTCTTCCGTTGAGCTACTGTGCAAGCGCCATTCGAATCACGTTCTCCTCCTAACCGCTGCTACTCATTCCACTTAGTTGGCGGGCTTAGGGGTGGTGCCGCCTAATTAGCGCCCCAGGTTCGCCTGCATACCACCGATACACCTTGGCAAGTAAGCCACCCGGTTGTCAGGTGAGCAGTGGCGCAAGGCAGGTGCTATGGCAGGCGTTACTATCGGTGGGACTTGGGTTGCTTGGGTAGGGTTGAGACCTCAGGTTGGTCTTCCCGAGCAGCGCCTCACGATTAAGTGGCCTGCCGCCTGACACGGTGGGCCGGTTGCCCACCATCCGGTGGGCAGGTGAGCAGCCTGCCACAAGACGGACGGACGGACGGACGGACGGACGGACGGACGGACGGACGGACGGACGGACGGACGGACGGACGGACGGACGGACGGACGGACGGACAGACAGACGGACAGACAGACAGACAGACAGACGGACGGACGGACGGACGGACGGACGGACGGACGGACGGACGGACGGACGGACGGACGGACGGACGGACGGACGGACAGACGGACAGACGGACAGACAGAGAGACGGACGGACGGACGGACGGACGGACAGCCAGACAGACAGCACCCAAAATGCGGCCACTGTAAGTGCTAGCGCGCCAAAAAAATAATTCCCGAAAACTCATGGTTCCCAACAGCATTCTCTTTGAAGGACTTCACGCTTCTGTAGGGATCATTACATCCTCGGAATGACGCTGCTGTTCTCAGTCGGCTTCCCGAAGCGGTAATAAGCACACCCTGAGAGGTCCGTACTATCGTTAGTCTGAATACAAGACTAGAGTCACCTCGTTGGCGCAAGCGAACCAGTATTATGTATGCCATACAGGTACAGGCACAAAAACGTTTCCGCGATCTGTTAGTTCTTCATAAATAATTCTTGAACTCACCTCAACGGAAAGGAGTCTTAAGTAAGCACCATCGTATAGGCATCTCGCGTCGGCATTGGTGGGAGACAGCGGCACACACTATTCGCAAGGTTCCTAAACAATTGCACGATCCGGTGGGGCATATGACACTACAATATAGGTCGACTCGGGGAGAATGAAAGAGCCCTTCCCGGAACGAAACTGCAGGAGACCCACACAACACACGCCAATGCCGGGGAGGACACATTTCTCGGAAGTCGCGGTCATTTCATTCTATTGGGCGACGACGCAAAGCCTCTCATAGTCATCATACAGCATCTCCCCAGCTCACGAACCTCCAACAGCACCTCTCTCTTCGTTTTTATCTTTTGCAAGCCAGCATATATGACGAAGAGGTGGGACACAGCAAAGCATGAAGAGCGTGCCTCGAACGCCTGGCTCAAAAACTCGAGAAAGCGACGACCACGGTCGAGCTATAAGAGAAGCAACATTAAGCAAAGCCTTACAGGTGTACGCAAATGCGTACCAGGAATCCAATAAAAGCGCTCAAGGAGTTTATGAATTTCTAGAACGCCACAGCCAGGCGCGACACCCACTAAATGAAAAGAATAAAGGAAGGCCATAAAGGAGTTACGAGTCGCAGGGAAAGAGCGAGAGGAAACGGAGCTCGCTACTTGGCAAGAAACACAATTTCAGCGCCTGCATTCACGAGCCGACCGTCCAGGGCTGTGAGAAGGAAGTTGAGCACAAAGGAGATCCTCCTTCAGGCTTCCGTGAAATGGGAGAGAGTCGGTTATGGGAGCGGAAGGTGGTTTAAAGCTTCCGTTGTCAGCGAACTTCGCGCCTGTCGCCCGGACGACGCGAGGTTGCGTACAGTGTGAAAGCAGGAGTGCGATGTCCCTTCGAAACAGTTTCCATTACTGTGGTGCAGTGTGCTCTCCGTAAGAGTCGCTGGAGATGATAGTGGAGAGAGCCAGCTCTCCAGAGAAACTCAGGAAAGAACAGGAGAATATATATATATATATATATATATATATATATATAATTCGTAATTCAGAGGTCGTGGGTTCGGATCCCACCGGCGGCATGTGGTTGTTTTTTCTTCTGCTTTTCTAATCAATTAGCTTTAAGCGATAACACATTCATTAATATTCTAAATCGAAGAACAGCACAAAATAAATAAATAAAATTAACCCCCCCCCCCCTGTCCCTTGGTTGCTGCGGCTGTTGGTTTCTCTCATATTTATAACGAGCCCCTCATTCCCCTCATCTTGTTTGCTATATATATATATATATATATATATATATATATATATATATATATATATATATATAAGCCGCCGCGGTGGCTCAGTGGCTATGGTGCTCGGCTGCTGGCCCGAAAGACGTGGGTTCGATCCCGGCCGCGGCGGCTGAATTTCTTTGGAGGAGAAATTCGAGGCCCGTGTACTGTGCGATGTCAGTGCACGTTAAAGAACCCCAGGTGGTCGAAATTTCCGGAGCCCTCCACTACAGCGTCTCTCATAGCCTTAGTCGCTTTGGGACGTTAAACCCCATAAACCATATATATATATATACAGGGTGTTTAACCTAACACTTTCTGCAATTTTTAAAAATAAGCTATTTGAATTAGAAGCGCGCTTTTTCTGGCATAACATTGTCAATGGTATAGTACATCATAATGCAGCTAAGATGTGCTCACTAGCAGGCTTGTTAACCAATATTTAATAGTTAACTTTTAAACTATTACCGTTGGGCTCCTTAATTATTAAGAGACATGCAGCCCACCGTAAGTAATGTCCATATGCGTTTTTAGAATTTCGAGAACGCGATTATCCTCGGCGCTGTGGCCCAACAAATTTCGCCTACATCGCGCCAAAATACATGCGGTTTGAGAAGCTTGCAGGCAAAGCAACCTCTCCAGTGCACGTAACTCGTCGAAATAGCCAAAATTTGTTGGGCCACAGCGCCGAGGATAATCGCGTTCTCGAAATTCTAAAAACGCATATGGACATTACTTACGGTGGGCTGCATGTCTCTTAATAATTAAGGAGCCCAACGGTAATAGTTTAAAAGTTAACTTTTAATTATTGGTCAACAAGCCTGCTAGTTAGCATGTCTTAGCTGCATTATGATGTACTACACCACTGACAATGCTATGCCAGAAAAAGCGCGCATCTAATTCAAATAGCTTATTTTTAAAAATTGCAGAAAGTCTTAGGTGAAACACCCTGTATATATATATATATATATTAGAGCTCTTGAGCAATGGAAAACTAGTAGTGCAGACATTTTTACCTCAAAGATAAATGATTAGAAAGATTTAGAAAAACCACATGCCGCCGGTGGGATCCATTCCCACGAGCTGTGCATGTCGCGTGCAGTGCTCTACTAACCGACCTACGACGGCAGCAATCCAGTGTCTTACTTTGGAGGGTATATGTGCCGCATGTGACCTAGCCTTACGAGTGTTCATCAGCGCCACCTTCGATCATAGCGGCGGACGTAGCACCTCAAGTCCACGTCGTAGCTCAGTTGGTAGAGCACCGTAAACGACATGCGGAGGTCGTACCTTCGGAACCCACCTTCGGAACCCACCGGCGGCACGTAGTTATCTTTTTTTTTTTACTTTCTAGTCAATTATCTTTCACGTAAAGAATGGTGGCGCTACTAATCTCCCGTTCATCAACGCCTCAAATTAAAAAGCAAAAACAAAACGGACATTTCCCTTATACTTTACTCGGCTTCTATGACAGTTGCTTTTCGACATATGTGTGCGGCCATGAGCCTCTCCATTCATCATTTGTCATATATAGCTGTAATGTGTGGAAGCACTCCATGGGTGTTCCGAATAAGCACCGGTATAGAAAGGATCGATTAATTACAATTTAGGAACTCGCCGCTACAGCAAAGGATAGGCTTTATCTTTGAAACCTCTCTGCATTTCCGTTAAATGAACCTATCTACCTGTCTTGACTTTGAATGCCGCATAAAACAAGACACGGCGCGTTGTGTGTCACCATTTCGGTTATGTAACCCGGCATGCACATAATTACTGTGCTCTGCCTCACAACCCCTTGGATCTGGAGTGACGGCTGAGAGCTTGTGGCCGCGGCATCCATGAGTTATGCAGTTGGTTCGCGAGCAATTCAGTTCAATTCAATCACCTTAATATGAGCCATCCCCCCAGTAAAGGTGCTGCTGAATAAAACTGTTCGCGAGCGCATCAGAAGAGCGCGTTCACTCAAGTTGTCACCTCGCACTCTGAGCCCAATTCCAGAAAACAAAGCGTGGTGCTGTTCTAATAAAGCTCGTTTCGGTTTGATCTCGAGTTCGTGAAAGTGTGATGCGGTTTATCGGTTTATTGGTGTTTAACGTCCCAAAGCAACTCAGGCTATGAGGGACGCCGTAGTGAAGGGCTCCGGAAATTTCGACCACCTGGGGTTCTTTAACGTGCACTGACATCGCACAGTACACGGACCTCTAGAATTTCGCCTCCATCGAAATTCGGCCGCCGCGGCCGAGATCGAACCCGCGTCTTTCGGGCCAGTAGCCGAGCGCCATAACCACTGAGCCACCACGGCGGGGCAAAAGTATGATTCATTTTGTTGTTGCTAAAGGACAGCGGATGCGTTCCCCAATGCAGGTATCCTATAAATAAAAGTCGCTCGCACAATATATGCGCGATTCGCATATCTTTCATTCAAGGAAGCACTCGTTTGAAGCGACCATATAGGCACACTTTCAAAGTATGTTTTTCTTTTCTTTTACGACAGACTTATTTACCCAAGTCCAACAGCCAGGTGCATTAGCGGTACACCGAACAGTGCGCCTCTACTAAAAAACGGCAAGATAAACACAGGCCAACCCTTCTTTCGTCAGCTGCGAGAAAGGCGACATGGTCGCTGGCCAAAACGCCCGAGCGTCGCCCACCATGCAGGGAGACAAGAGACGACGCAGGCCGCCGTGTTGTTGAAGCTGCGGCACGGACCAGCTAACGTCACGTTACCAAAACAAGAGCGTGAAGCCTCGCCGTCCTCTATGCACCGCTCATTTCTCCCTACCGCACCGAGGACAACGTTCTCGTTCTTGCCACAACAAAGAGACAGCTAGTGCCTTCCTCTCCTGTGGACAGACAACGCGTCTCCCCTACGTCCTCTCCCGACGCGTCGTCCGAGCGAGACCAAAATGCGGCTCAGCGCTGCTACCACCAGCAGCTTGATATAACTTCGGGACAGCGGCCGGCAGAAACAAAAGGAGAGGCGCGTGTCACCGGATATTACTCGCACAGCAACTCGCCGACGACGGCGACAGCGCATGGGACGGCGAGCGGAAGGAGCATCGGCAAAGGGAATGAAAGGTGGAAAGGGCCACGATGCTTCCTGCCCCCGACAGCGCCGGTAAGGAAAAGCGCGAAGGGGGAAAGGGGTAGCGTGTGGGTGGACGCGTGTCACTCCTCCCGCCAGCTCTCGTCGTGCCAGCCAGAATGCTGGACGCCCGCGCACGGCCGCCGACAAACAACGAGAGCGGCGGCGAAGGCATGAACCTTCTCTCCTCATCTTCACTCCCGCGAGACCGCCCCCACGCATTTCTTCCCTTCCCCAAAACTAGCATCTTCCTCATCTTGGCTAAAGCAGCAAGAAAGCCCTTCGGCAACGTCCAACTCGACGCCCCTCGCTTCCCAACGTGTCCAACGGGCCACGGACGTGTCGTCGCAATGACTGGCCCAGGCAAAGGGGAGAGACGAAGCAGCGAAAGAAACAAGAAAAGTACCGCAGTAAAATAGAACGTAATAGTGTCCGTCCCTGGCGGATGCCCAGTTCCCCCTCCTTGTTCCTTTTTTCGATCTCACCCCAATGCACAGCCTCATGTTTCGTCCCTGGCTCCGTTAAACCTGTACTTTACTTCTAATGTCCCCCTCCACGTCTGCTTCCTCAACTCCCCACCATGTCCACGTGAGCGCAAGCGCTGAGTGTGGGCTTCTCTTTCTGCTGCCCAGCTTTAACCTGCCGCATTTTCGATTAACATGCCTTTCTCTCCGTTTTTTCTTCCCCCGTCTTTGCTTGTCTACTAGCTCGCCCTCCCTGCTGATTCGAGTCGTTCTCCCTAATTCTTACCTACGGCATCCAGAAAGCGCGTGAAAGCCCTCCCTCACGCCGGCCCTCCCTTCTCTCCTTTCAAGGGTTCTTTCCCGTACTCTGCTTTCTTGCTCTCGCCGCTCTTTTTCTTCCTTTCTGCCCCTCTCGAACGCAATCTCCAATCGCGCTTGTCCCGCCTTCCCAGAGTCCGCAGCCGTGTCTGACCTGCGCGTGCTACGTACATTTTGCTCTTCTGCGACGGCTCACTCCCTTCCCATTGCACCCTTTCTTCCCTACGCCGCTCTCCCTAAAGCCGAGCGTCCTCCGCTTTCACTTTTTGTTCTTTCGGCCGGCGAGCCACCCCGGCTCGACGCGGACGATGCATGCATGCCGCGTTCCCCTACTCTGCATTCTGGCGCGAGAGCGTTCGCTTCAGCGCGTGGCCAACCTTCCCTTACTTCCTTTTCCTTCCCGATTCTTCTTGCGGATCATTTTTCCCTACACCGACCGGCGACGAACGGGGTACAAGAGCCGAAGGAGGTGAGCAAGGGAAGGGCCTTCGGACGCGAAAGAGCGAAGAGAGAGACCTGGCGGCCGCGCGTGTGCGTTCGTGCGTCTCGGACACAGGCCTCGTGGGTGCCCCAAGTTTTCGGATCAATAAGTACGCTACACGCGGGCAAACGCTGCCCGCGCGCCAGCCCTCTTCGTTCTCCTCCTCGTCCCACGCTTCTATTGCTCCTTCTTCTTGTTTCGTCCCTACACTAGTGTGCCTCTGCAGCGAAAAAGAGGCAAAGGGTAAGGGATTGATTGAGAGCGCCGGGCATCCCTGCTCGGGGAAAAAGAGAGGAAAAGAAAAAAAGGGAAGAAACGGGATGCCGCACTCCATCTCAGGAGAGGGAAGCCGATGCCACAGCCGGAGGTAAAAGTAAGAAAAAAGGGAGCGAGACGCAGATAGGAGAGGTTTTAATTGTGGTCCGGCGGCCGCAGCGCTCGGCGTGGTTCTTTCCCCACTCCTTCCACCAGTCGGCTGCGCTGTTCTTTTTTTTTTCTCGTCTTTTCCTCGTGTCCCCGTTGGCGACGCGTGATGTTGCCCGCTGGCTGTAGCCCCCCTTCCTGGTCCTTTTCCTTCTTGTACCCCATGCTGCATCCCTCCCCCGCACTTACCCCTCCTTCTGTACTACAAACGCGGCGGTAACGCAGCGCCGGCGGCGGCGTGGACCAGGTCTCCAGCGGCGCGTTTCTTCTCTTGTTTTTCGTCGTCGCAAACGTTATTCGTCCACCAATCCCTCTCTTTCTCCGCCTTCCCTTCTGGATACAAGCGCGGCCGCCAGCATGCAGTCTCCCGTGCGCGCGAGCGCGAGCCAAAGCACTTCATTTTTGTTCCTTGCTCGGGCAGCGGCAGGAGCGTCGCTTTCCGAGGGAGTACGGTGCAGGGAGAGGGGAAAAGAGGAGGCAGTTGTTTGGTCGCACTTTTGCCCGCGCTCGCGCTCTCCAGCTCTCGCCGTCGCCGTCGCTGGCGGCGGCCGCGTCGCGTCCGCGTTCTGTCGATGTTGTTCTTGTTCTTGTCGGCGGCGACCGGTTATACCGTGCAGGAATGAAGCGATGCAAAGGATGCAAAGAGGACGAGGAGGGGGGGGGGCGAATTGGGGATGGATAGATGCGGGAGGAAAAGGGTAGCCGCGGCGACCGAAAAGCAACGCCAAACGAACGCCTGTAGTGCTGCCGACCGCCCGCAGCATGATGCGGAGCGGCTCTTTCTCTGCTCACGCACGCACAGACACGGCAGCGCTCGAATGCAGCACGCACGCACGAACGCGTCCGCGCTAGGAGGACCATGCGAGGGAGGCATTATTGGAGGAGCCCTAAGAGAGGAGACGTGCGCGGCAGCGGCGTATTAGGGAAAAGGGGAAGCGCCAAAAGCATACACAGGAGGGAACGACGCGCACAGAAACAAGAAAGAGGAGAGGTTGGATGGCGGTAAAACAAGAACGAGCGTCGGCGGGCCGCCGCCTTATTTAGAGCTCTCTATTGCGCGGACCGCTCTCCGCAGGCATCGCTGTTTTGTTCGTGCTGGACTTCAACCTCCTTCCCGGTTTTCTCCCCTCAGCTTGCGGACGCGTGTGCGGGAGGGGCGCGCATACCTACGCCTAGGTGTGCACGCTTATACACGCACGCTCTCGTAGGAAGGAGACGGCGCAGGCGCGCGCTGGCGGCGGCTCTATAGTTGCGCTAAGCTGGAGCGTGCGGCCTCTTCAGCGGCGTGTTTTTGTTTGTTTTTTCGTATCTTATTGCTTACTGCGCCGCGGCAGCGCCGGGCGGGCCCGCGCTAATAACCAACGCGGAGCTGGACGCGGCGCGTTAGTCCCTCTCCTCTGGTTGTTGTTTCTTCGCCGCGTCCACGACGCCTGCGCGCGCCTCTCCTTCTGAATCTCCCCTTTTTCCCTCGTGCGTAGCATTCTGTTCTTTCCGCGCTAGCCAGCGCGTAGGCTCAGGGAGCCTACGCGAGAGTGGAATTAGGGAAAGAAAGGAATTCTTCGGGGGGTTTCGGTTTGCGCCGTGTCTCCAATACACGTGTTCTCTCTCTCTCTCTCTCTCTGTTCTCTTTCTCTCGCCCACTAGCTGGCCACCGGACTGCTGCGGCCCGTGCTTCGCTACACAAGCTGTAGGGTTGTAGACATGGTATCCCTTTTCCCCACCAGCGCATATCCCCAAACAGCAGCCGCGCCTTCTCCTTTTGCAGTTTCGCTCTCGCCCTTATACTCGCGCTTGCTTTTCGCCTCGCCGCCAGCGGCGTTTCGCTTTGATGAGGACGCCTGGGATAAAAGGGTCGGATGTGGCGGGAAAGGAGGAGTTTAGGGGAAAAAGGAAGAAAGTAGCGCCGGGAATGGCGTTGGCACGGCCGGTTTCTTCTGGTCATCAGGCCGCGGCGCGTTCCGGTTCAATAGTGCTCCCGAGCGCATCTTTGGTATGCACGCGAGCTTCAGTTCGCTCTTCCCTATTTTTGCCCTCCCTTTGTACTCCTCTTGTTTGTCGCTGTTTCGTTTAGAGCGAGCCTCCTCATTACGCGGTGCATTTGCGGATTTTTTTCTCGCCGAACGAGGTAGGACACGCGGGAATTAAAGGTTCACGAAGGAGTGAAGGGGGCCGCACGGGGGAATTAAAGGTTCAGGAAGGAATGACTAGGGAAACGGAGAAATGCCGGATGGAACGAATTGCGTCGAACCATCGAGGTTGTTCGGGATTTCGAGGAAGGGACACGCAAATCACGCAGCTGCATTCGAAGCTTTAATAGGTGCGCAATTTTTTTTTTAATTTTATTTTTAGGAGAGACAAGGCACGCCATATGCATTAAACCTTGGGCCTAGTGAGCAACAAGAGAGGTTTTTCACGCACGATTCATTCACTAATTCCGCGGTTAAGTATGCGGCTAGTGTCATGTGCGTGATTCTCTGACGAGGTCACTCGCAATACATTGCCAGCTTGAAAGACTTGTGATTGGCTTTCCATAAATGGCGTGTAAGGCTTACTTTGCAGCGGCAGCTACGCTACTACTCAGTCTACTCTTCAGGCGCAGGATTAAAAGACGAAATTTCGAAATAAATGTCTCTACCATTTTTCTTCCATTGCATGAATACATAGCATACACACATTATATATCGGCCGCTCTGTGCCAGCTCCTAGCATACACCTTTGGTGTTCACAAATCGTTCCACCCTTGGAATGCTCCACTTCACCTCTATTAATCGACGATAATCTCAGCTATCGTCACCATCCACATCAGCCAAGTTGCACCCCTAATAGATAATCAGTGAGAGGCGATAAGCAAGGCCTTAATTCTTTAATCTGAGAATTTACATTTTCAGTCGTGAGCCTAACCTGCTGTTACCTCGACAGCCGAAACAGCGTAATACACGCACACAAGACGCAAAAGGCCAGATAACGTATTGTCGTTACCTTACCAAGACCCCTGCTTCACGCGCGCACGTACGCGCGCACGTACGCGCGCACGCACGCACGCACAAAGAAGTTCAAGTAAGAATAAAACAAGGATGTAAAAAAAAATACATGCTTGCCAGCAATCAGCTTTCGAAACCTCAAAGCAGGAAACACATGCAAGACCGCGGAAAAGAAAAAGAGATAGTCGGGTGAGCAAAACAGATCCCCTCTCAGAAGTCCTGAACACTTAAACAAGCCCACGCGAAAACGCACAAGCAAAAGCAGAGGCCGGGGAAAAAGGGGAGCAGTGTTCGGATAAGACGAAACCCAAAGCGTCCATTCTATCGCTCGCAGTGACCAGCGGCAGAACAAGACGAGTGAGCGTTTCTACGGGCGAACGCTATGTAGCGAACGCACTATACGAGAAGAAACTAATTACAATCTGCCCCAGAAGCGAAGACAAGTGGGCAAAAAATGTGAAACGTCGCCAACGACCGCGCTTTACCGTCCATCTTCCAAGCGCTGCGCGTTTATGGCTCTCCCTCCGTGATTCATTTCCTTCTCCTCCTCCCAAGGCATCTTTCATTATTTTACTCACTCATTCATTCTATTTCTCTTCTCCCTCTACATTTCTTTTCAGCTCGCCTTCATCATCACAGCGGCGGCGTCTCCCGTTCTTCCCACGTTAATTTCTTTTTGTCATCGAATGTCGGCTACCATCCTTCTAGGGACTCTTCCCCGCATAGCGCTTCTCCTTCCCCACCCATCTCCCATTTCCTTTTCTCCCTGCCAAGCCGCGGTCGTCGTCCTGCCGTACGTAAAGCTTCTCCATTCGGAGTAGCTGTTTTTATCTTATCTTTTCCGCATTTAAACGGTTTCCGTAGATTTATTCTTTTTGTACTCGTACTGTATTCCTCACTTTGTCTGCGGGTATACGCTGTGTCCAGCGGAGGTAATGAACTACAGTGGATTACCGCAAACGGGCGGACCGGCGAGCGCTGAAGATGTTCTTTTTTGTTTTATTATTTCTTTTTGTTGTTTGTAGCACGCTTTCTCGTGGCGAAGCAATCCGGTATTCAAGACTATCATATAGTAGGGCGAGAGGGAATCGAACAACTATTCAAAGTGGAAAAGCGTTGGTACAATGTTTAGAGGAAATCTCCCTAAAGCAATGTTAGGGTGATCTCGCCCTAGCAAGCATATGCTAGCCGTCCCAGTTAGCTCAGTTGGTAGAGCCACTAACCCGGTGAAGTGGTGGTTCTGGGCTCGAGCTCCAAACCAGGAAAAATTTTTCTTCATTTACGAAGTTTCTGTGAAAGCTGCAAATCTTTCATATGCAGCCATATGGCTGCGCTTGGGTGGAAGAGTATGGGCAGTTACGCCCATGGCGTATTCTCCGAAACACTGAACCAAACATTAGACACGTGGTCACTTTGGGGAGAAGAATTTAGTCCTTTGCGGCAGCAGTTTGAGAAGTTTACAGAGGTATAAGCGATTATAAACTACCGTGACATCTTAAAGGGACTCTGCCACCTTGTCAGTAAGGAAACTTCTTAGACTACACAATCGGAAGTGTTAGATTTATTTACTCCTTACTTCTCTCTTTTCTGCTTTCCGAATTTTCTCCATTCCATCTTGTTTAGGTATTCTTTATTTCTTATTTCCTTATTTTTCTTCTTTCTTTCGTTCTTTCTCTTTTCTTTATCTTGTTTCATTTTTCTGTCTTCTGTTTTCCCCTATGAGACTGGAACGGAGCTGAGTTTGTGGATCCAGTTGCTGTGAAATAATATCACGTCGTACAGAACATCACGTTTTTCAGCTCCTGCCTCCCACAACAACAACAACAACAACAAAAAGGGTGGGTGCGGAAAAACTGTGATCACACAGGCGCCAGCCATCGTGTCCACCATTATCGCAGCGTACATATATTTAGTGTCGCTGGCGTCAGAGCACCCGGAGTCACCAGCATAGCGGCAACACCACACACGCATGACGTCATCAGCACATGCTCCACGTGGTGACCCACCGCACTCGCTGTTTTCATCCATATTACCCGCGCCTAAGCAGCGTGCGCTGACAAGACGGCGACCGAGCGCCACACGGAGGCCACCAGATGCGCTCATCCGATGTCGTTCAGGGCTTGCCCTTACAGTGAGTACATATGCTTCTTCTGAGAACGTGAAACGGCTTAAGAGGAAGGCACAACGACGACGAAGGCGACTAATGAATGCAGTGCAGTGGAGTGTATGGTGACAGTTCGAGGAATAAAGAGTGGAAAGAGAGAGAGTGAGTGAGGAAGAAACGGCAGGGAGGTTAAGCAGGAGAAGACATCGGTTTGCTATTCAATACGGGGGGAAAGGGAAACAAGAGCCGAGTTAAAATTGCCGTACAGAAAGGAAATAACGATTTTGTGATCGGTAAAGTCATGGGCTCATAGCCCATGACTTTACCGGAGCTCATAGCCCCTTTAACTCGGAGAAGCCATGGGCTCATGGCCCATGAATTTACCAACTTAACTTGACTTCCCCCTACAGCGCAGGCTTGGGGCAGAGTGAAACAAAAGAGTAAACATTCTGGACTGGGATAATAAACGACTCCATTCCTATGCCATTCACTTATGACTCTTTTAGCACCTCGCCACAGTGGTCGGGCGTAGGCATGCTTCCTCTCTTGATGGTATCGGCCGCTCACTGAAGCGGAATACAAATGGCGGAGAAAAATAGAATACAAGTGGAGAAAGAGAACCTTCATATTATAACCGGCCCTAACATAAGATGAATCATTCCGTCCACCGCGCGCGGCTATCTCTGCTTCGACCGAAGCGTAACCGCCTTGGAGAAGCAAATTTTCATTGACTTCTAGTGCGTGGCGATTTCTACCGCAGTGCCGAATTCGCTAGGCCATAAGAAATACAATGTACCGGTGGTCCACTCATGCGAGTTCTTGAAAGCATCATTATGTGCTTTCTTACACAGTGGGTACACAGTCGAACCTCATTATAACGAAATAATGGACATAACGAAGGAATGGCGATTCCCCTTGGAAGCATGCACAGTCAACACGGGCTATAACGAAGTTACGGCTACAACGAAGTAATCGCTGGGCCCCTTTAACTTGGTTATTGCGAGGTTCAACAGTATACGATATCGAGCGTCAGCTACCCTCGTTTCCATGGGATGCGAACGGTATAACGCGACGCGCAACCAACTATAGCTCCAAACGAAGATCATGTAGTTCAGTCCTGGTTGAACTGAATATTCTTATCTTTAGGGCTCTGAGACAGGGCTGTAAAGGGAATCTGAAGGGAACGGTAGAATACAAATATATTAAAAATACTATCAGTTTCATCGCGCAGAAAAAATAAAATGCTACAGGTTTCACGCGCTTTGAGAAGCACCGAGAAAGTTCGCGTACGCTTAGCCACACCTCGTGGCATATGCGACATGTGCCATATGATGACGAACCCTCTCTTACCAGAACCGACCCCTCCTTCGCTCTAGAGCAAACGATGCGGTGTCGACTGGAGGAAGCGGGGGTTCGGGGAGGACATGTCACTCTGAGCGGTGTAAAAAGTTTTCCCATAGCGTTAGGCGAAAACCATGGATAAGTATCAAAGGACTCTGGTGGCAATGCACAGAACCACGTGGCAAGGCATGCCCTAAAGGAAAGCTGGTAATTGACACTCGAGAGAGCAGTTGGTCGCGGACCTCGGAGCAGTTAGGAGATCCGATACGAGCAGAGGCCCCCTGCGCAGATGAAGAACGGACTCTGATATTACACGGGAAGGATCTGCTGTGGTGGACTGATGATGTGCACTAGTTGAGCGAAGTGAAGCAGATGGCAACGTCCTCTCCGCCCACTCGCGTCATATTGTGTATCACTCTTTTCGCGCGCGTTTTGAAGTACTACAGCTGTAAGAAAAACACATTCTCCAAGGAAAATTGACGCGACCGTCACCGTCGTAGAGTGTCCAAAGCAGAAACTTTCACTTTTCCATGCTTCCTCAGAAACATGTTGCTAAGGTCTATAAGGTATGCCTACATGTAAGCGGGAAACGGCTGGTGGCCATTGAAACCCCAGACGACACGTAATAAATGTGCGGTTTGGGCTGCACAGGTCTTAATTAAAGGGGAGCCTACCGGTGAATTTTAGGGAGCACAAAAGCGTGTACAGAGAGCGACTTCAGTGATTATCAGCGGTGGAAACGCAGCGTATTAGCAAACTATTATGCAGTGGGAAACGATTCGTGTCACTCGGGAGAGTGTGTGTAGACGGATAGAACCCAAGAGGACAGCGGAAAACACCCATAATAAGAGGGCCTACAGTCAATGGCGTCGGCAGAATATCATGACGCCGCAGTTAATTACAATTTACGGAGCCATCTGCCACTCATTTCAGATTTCGTGCAAGGGGATTAAGCATGGAGTCATGATAGGTGGTCATTGTTAGTGGCTTGGGAAGGTTTCCTCTGAGCGGCCTTCGCCGCTGTCTTCTTGAGTTGTATCCGGCTATAGCGTAAAGCAAGCAGCGAACAGCTTTAAAGTAAGGTAAGTGAACGGTCCTGCAAATGTGAAATAATTCACATTCGTACGCTCTAGTCAGCCCAACACTGCTCCATATTAATCTGCTTTTGCACCGCCTGATGTGCTCCTATAGCAGAACCCTCGTTTATATCCGGCTGAGGTAGCAGGGCCGAAATGACTCGGTTATAAGTCAGACTGAAATTTTGCGAACAGCAGGTCTGAAGGCAACAGACAAGTGTCCTCCAAGTCCACGGCACACTTTATTTGGGAGAGTTCACTAGGTTTTACCACATCTAATTAAAAACATGCCCACCTTTTTAAGCAGAGAATAAGTTTTCACATGCCTTGCAGAGCATATTTTTTTCCTTCATGTTCTTACACACAGAATACGGTTGGGTGAAATGCGAAAATTATAGTGCACAGAGACTCTGGTACACATTAAGAGCTACCCCCATAAGTAGTGCTCGAATTAAAAGCTTACAGGTGTAAAGTTTCAGGGCGTCCTTTTTCTTTCCTTGAAAGAGGCCCTTGGACCTAGAAATTATGAAAATTAGCTGAAAACATCGATGCGTAGCGTTAATAATTAATTAAGAACAATTCTCTACCAGCAATTTCGGTTTCGGTCGGCGCCAGTGTTGAGATGTACCTTGGCGTCAATGTAGACAGTCAACCTCGACTACCCCAGTACTGATGACGTCGGTGTCGCCGGTAAGCACTGGTTGTGCATGAGAATAACAACTGGGTTCGCTGACGTCATAATAATTTGGGCAAGTGCGACTTGATGTCGCTCGGTTCAGGTGGAAATGACGAGTGGCTCTACGGACAACATTCAAAATCATATTAAATTATATATGTTCCATTGAACGCCTGCAACTGAAACTTGCTAGAAGACATCTCCATACGACCATGAAACACATCATATCGTTTGTTTGGTGTTGAAATGTCACGTAAAGAGGAGCAGCAGGTGTACCTGGGCTGGTATAGGCCGAAACGTGTTTTTGAAATGGGGGGAGGTTGTTTTGAAGTTTGGAATTAACGGACCGGGGATGCAATGACGGGAAAATTGGAAGAGATTAAGACCAACATACTGAAGCCCACCTCTGACCAGCAGTCTTTGGTGACTCTGCACGCTCTTTTCGATGTCTGGTGCTATGTTGCAACTATACTGATTGTACCTCTCACAAATCCTCCGCGGTGGCTTAGCGGTGGCGTTCGTCTACTGAGACCAATGACATGCGGTTGAATTCCGGCCAGGGCGTACCCGCCGCGGTGGCTCAGTGGTAAGGCGCTCGTCCACCGAGCCGGAGTACCCGGGTTCGAACCCGACCGCGGCGACCGCGTTTCGATGGAGGCGAAACGCAAGAGGCGCCCGTGTGCTGTGCGATGTCAGCGCACATTAAAAATCCCCAGGTGGTCGAAATTATTCCGGAGACCTCCACTACGGCACCTCTTTCTTCTTTAACTCCCACTTTCCTCCCTTCCCTTACGGCGTGGTTCAGGTGCCCGGCGAGATATGTGGTACAGATACTGCGCCATTTCCTTTCCTCAAAACCAATTTACCAACTGACGTCCGGATTGCGATGGACGTGAAATGCAAAAGACGGCCGTGTGCTGTGCTGTGTACGTAAAAACCTTCAGGTGGTCTGAATCAGTCAGCACACCTCCGTTCTGCGACTCTGGGACGTTAAACCCCCACATGCCATCAACCATCTGCCTCGTAAATACATAGTAATGTACTTTTCTTACTCAGTCCGTGAGCATCGCCGCTTCGCTAAGGGACAGCAGTTCACACGCTCCGGGTCTTCCCAGCGTGCATGTACTACGTAGAAGGACGCCTCAGTGCTCAGTCAGCACCTGCGTCTCCTCCCGCAGGATGCCCGACACGAACAGATAGATGTATATATGGATTCCCGGAATGCGGGTATTCGGCGGACAGTCCAGGACAGCTAGTGCGGCACGTTTATATATCCGTATGGATGTATGCAGGCCGGCGACTCCGACTTCCTGCGGCCGCGCCCTGCAGTCGCTTCGGCGGCCGTGCCCGGCCAACTTCCGTTCGGGCGGAACCGGCTATGCGTCGCCGCTGTCTCTCCCTCTTTCGTTATTCCTCGCGTCTATCTCCTTCTCTCTCTCTATTTTCTGTTCGCTTCATCCCGAATTCGTGAGAGGGGTGACTGACGGACAGCGCCCATGGGTGACAAGAGTTAGCGCCTCCATGAAAGAGTATTTTCCACGGTACACCCGCGAGAAGTAGTGAGCAAAAGCGAAGAAGCAAAAAAAAAAGAAAAAAAGAAAAGGAGCATGACGGTCAACCATCCACGTTTGTCAGAAAATACAGTTTCTATTGCCAAAACGTTGCGCAGTGGACTGAGGCTTTTTTTTCTCAATCTTTATAAAAACTTTGCACTCAGTAGCTAAGTTTTGAAACAACAATTTCTTTTGAAATTCAATCTTTCCTCAACAAGAATTTTTTTATACGTTGTACACAATACAGAAATTGTACAATGTATACATATACTATGCATAGCATAAAGGTAGGATGATGAGTACGTAGTACAAATAATCTCCTTCATATAAAATGATATCTTACTAACAATATAAAATATGTCGATGAGTGTCCAATTTCTTCCTTAATGTCTTGAAGGAGTAGAAAGAAGTGAGTTGTTTCCAGCTAAAGTGACCGAGCTTCAAGGTACCTTGGCATTAAACCCTGTGTCTCGTTTTTTATCTGGCTTGCTTGATTTATTTTGTTGTCAAGCAAACTGAGGAATTCAGCCTTTTTGAATAACCTTTCAGCTGGTACCGGAGGCTTCACTACTCTTCAATTCATGCCAGTGTACCAAACTTTAGAGCGGCAACTTCGAATACAACGCACACTGGGTGCTACTACAAACAGCGTGATCGACGATGAAAGATAACCTAATTTTGAGAAATAAGTCAGCGTCAGTATTATTTCCGGAAAGCATTGTCGGCGCATCTCAGGGTTGTTTTTAATTTCACACCAAAAGTACGCCTCGGTATTCGGCCGGCTCTGAACGAGACTTTTGACTGTAATCCGCTTATTAAGTATACGGAATGCTAATGAGAGCGTTCTTGCAACCCAGGAAGCAAAATAGTCGTTCTCACCTGATATTCGCGACACTTCGTTCTCCTCATCATTCATCCGATGTTGTATAATAGTTTTTGTTCACACAAAACAACGGAGAAGTTAACCGAGGAGTACACAGCACTTGAAGTCATTAGCTTCACTTCCATTAATGCGTCGTCGATATCCCTTTAAAGCGTGTGCACGACTGTCTCGAAAAAAGAAAAGCGCACAAGCCAGCATAAATCCGTGTAGCAAATGCAAGAATCCGCGCGATATGTCAACGCCGACGTGCGGACGAGTGATGCCAACTTATCTTTCTGCGTATGACGCGATAAATGTCCGGCGGCGAAAAACGATGCTTCGCGAAAGGTTCCGCGGTTCGTCGAGCGTCGAGTCGTCCTTAGTAAAAGCACGTCCAGCGTCACACATTGCACGCGAGAGCGGTTAGCAAAGTATTCAAATAAAATGAATAAGAAAACGTCGAAAGCAGAAAAAAAAAAGGGTTTCGCTTCGAAAATACCAAGCTCCGAAAGTTCGCATGCCACGGCGACGGGCGACCAGATGGGCAGCAGGCAAAGGGTAAGCGCGCGCAAGCACGCGGGAGAGAGGTCCGCGGGTTGAGGGGAAGGGGAGGGGAGAGGAAATAAAAGACAAAGAAAGGAAATGGCGGGAATACGCTATTGTTTCGTCCTCGGGTGAAGCTGGATGGCTGACCGCTGCGGCGGGTGGGGGGGGGGGGGGGGGGGGGGCAGCTGGGCACGCGCCATCGGTCGCATCCCGACCTGTCCATCAATCCGGCGGCGCACATGAAGACGAGTGTGCGGTGAATGTCAGGCCGCGAGCGTTGTGCGTTGCGACCACGCGGCGAGGGGAGAGGGGGAAGGATCGCGAGCCGGACAGGTCAGCTCGACCTCAGCAGCAGCCGCAGCAGCGGGAGGCGGCAACGAGACACGTACGGGCTTCAGATATGCGGCCACGAGAATGCACGGCGACCGTTCGTAGGTGTATATAGACCATACGCGACACGTGCAATAATTCCCAACGGCCAGCACACGTGGCGTAAAAAACTGGCGGAGCCAACGCTGTGAAATAGTGGCGGGTTTAGCCAAGGATGTCCTTTGGCCGAAATATCCGCACATACAACAAAAAAATATGGATTCCGCTAGACAGGGGTCGTCCACAGTTAGAACACGCTAGCGCATGGCCGTGCTCTTTGGACGGTCACTGCGTCCGAAACGGCTGCGCATCGAAGCGAAGCGGCCGATGACGCGAAGCACCACGTCCAGGTACACCTTCTCCTGCGCCACTTTGCTGCGATGAGCGACTGTGTCGCACACGGGTGGCCCTCTGAAGAGTGCGAGCGCATTCTAACTAAGAGTGGACGACCCTGTACAGTAACGGTCAGCAAAACATGCAACGCTACAGCGGCTAGAGCATTGCGGTTTGCGCTTTACAGTAATCCCATGCGCCGCAACCCGCACACCAAAACACGCGGAACAAGTTTAAGCAAATTAAGATTGCGATTTGGGCAAGTTGGTACTGATTAATTGTTAAACAAAACAGGGCAGACAAGAGAGACGAAAGAAGCAACAGTGCTTGCGTTACAAGTTCCTTCTTTCATCTGTCTTGTATTCCCGCGCTGTTTAACAATGAATCAAGTTTAGTTAACCGTGTCCATTACGTTTGTGGCTGATTGATTTACTTGTCATCACTGCAAAATGCTAGCTGCCTCTGAAGTTACGTCTAAAAATGAACACTGCTGCTTCTCGTTATAGTGAACGCGACTGTATTTGACATTTGGCAGAAGCGATCCCGCCAGAATGAAACGGACATACACAGAGTTGGACCAAAAGCTCCGCCACTCACTTTTGGAAGCGGTGTCTTTTTTTGATGAGCTCTTGTCTGCTTTGTGCTCCGCTCACGGCTTTGATATAAGGAGTACGAAATGCGCAAACTATTTCCGCAAAACTTTCCGCCCCCATTCATGGTCGCCACTGTCGACAACTTATCGGAGGCTATCTATCATTGCCTGAATTCCTCAGAAACATTCTGCATTGCCTCCTGATCAACCCGGTTCAGGTGCCAAAGAAACAAAAATAAAAGTAAAACAACGCAGTTCGTGATAACTGCACGGCATCTAGCAAGCAAGTCAGAGGTCAAGTGACCAAACCATGACTCAACGAATACATCGGTAAACAGAGACAACCACGAACAAAATGGTACGAGCGCGGAACCGAGGCCAACATGCGGGCCACAGCTCATGTATACGCGACATGCAATTGGCTTCTCTGCATTTACGACCTTTCGAGCTGTCATTGTAAACAAAGTCGCCGGCGAGTTGGGCTCCACATTCTCCTTCAACATGCATGACCGAACGCGCAGCGGATACCTCAATACACAAACATGCCCAGCTGCGCAAACAAAAAATTCTCTAATTTAATTAAAGTGAGAGAGAAACTGAATTGAGCTTATTCTCGTTAAAGCAAAGGAACGAATATAAGCGATCTGGAAGAATCCCGTTGTTTATGTAAATAAAGTTGGCCAAAATGAAACCCGGTTTCCTGTGTACTTTTGGCAGAGGCCGTGTCACACAGAGTTGCTGATAAACGCTCTCTGTCTCTCTCTGTCACTCTCTCTCTCTCTCTCTCTCGCTCACACACACACACACACACACACACACACACACACACACACACACACACACACACACACACACACACACACACACACACACACACACACACACACACGCACGCACACACTCACACGCACGCACGCGCACACACACGCGCACACGCACGCACACACGCGCACACGCGCGCACACACGCACACACACACACGCACACACACACGCGCACACACGCACGAACGCACACACGCACGCACACGCACACACACACGCGCACACACGGACACACACACGCAAACACGCACGCACACACGCACACACACACGCGCACACGCACGCACACACGCGCACACACACACACACACATACACACACACACACAAATGGACAAGGATGGGCATGAGCGAACCAACAAAACAGAGCCGCCGAGAAAAAAAACAAAAAAGAAAGACGAAATATGGCTCTTCGCTTCGGTTTACAGGTCGAAGAGGTCAGCCCGATTAAAGGGCAGCGGGGACACAATAACGGACAAACAGGCAACATCACACACTCGCACCCTAACAGGACATAGTGCGAACGGAGCGAGCGATGGACAACAACGGCGCTATCTCGACGACAAGACAAACACGCGCTGCATATCCGAAATCAGAGAGGGCAAAAGAAAAGGATCCAGACGCGTCGAACGGGGCTTGGGGCCAGTTGGACACACGCGCCCGTGTACGACTCCCGCAGCTTCTGCTCATTAAGCGACGGGGCCCAGACGTCTCTCGAGCGCTTGTTAGCGCGCGCTCGCAAAGGCGCGTTGAGTGGCCTTTCCGCCCGCTGTCGATCGCCGCGAAGATTCGTCCGTTCGCATAGTCTAACGGTCACTACACCGGGCAAAGCCTACGTGCGAGGGGGAGAGCGCTGCTCCCGCGAACATTGCTACTAAGAGGGGGAAAAAAAAAACCGTATAGCTGCAACTCTTTCGCGTGTGCGCTAACCGTCGCTGTGGGATCAGACCTTTTCCGACGACAGCTCTAGACCTAGACATTATGCATGCACATCTGCATGCCAAATATTACGCTATAATTTTCCACGGTAACCAAACTAACTTTGAGAAGTAGGTTCACTGAGAAGTGTATGGAATTCTCTTTGTCACCTTCGACCTTTCGGCTTTTATTAGGCATTATGCATGGACGTTTGGACACCAAATACTATGACGCGGAGATTCAAGTTATAATTGTAACTAATCTTAAGAAATATTAAGTTGAACCTCATTATAACGAAGTTGAGGGGGCCCGGCGATTACTTCGTTATAAGCGTAGCTTCGTTATAGCCCGTGTTGACCGAGCTTCCAAGGGAAATCATCATTTCTTCGTTATATTCGTTACTTCGTTGCAAACCTTTTCGTTCAAACGAGATCCGACTGTATACGCATCGACAATTATACAACCCTGTGGAGATCTAGATCACTTTCAGGTGCAGCCATGTTTGTTATATTGCACCTTTTATATACACTGCTTGCCTTGTATGTGACTAGGTGGTTGGGGTCATCTGATCATAATCACAGAATCAATATCGGATTTAGGTTCAGGCAATGGCCACAGAGGAGGACCAGGATTAGTACAACGAAAGCTGGCATGTTCAGACGAGACACATATGCTCGTTACTGTGCTGTAAAAGACATAACTTTGCGGCCAATCGACAAGAAGCAGAAGACTTAAAACACAAATCTGACTCGCCGCAGAGAACCCGCAAAGCCACCGCAGCCTAGTTCAGCGGGAGAAAAATATTTTTGAAATGTCGGCTCACTGTTTACAAAGTCGCCGTGGTCATCGATTGAAGCTGGAATGACCTTTGGATCCACGCCCAGTGCGAAGGGAGTCTTCCTCTCGCCTTCTCTGCATACATCTTGGTTGACATTAGGCGCTGTATGTCAGATATAAATGCACACTCCGATAGCTCTGCAGAGGCGTCATCGCGAATCTGGACATAAAATGCGACTCTTATTCGTCGCTGTAGCGCGTGAGTCCACATGCATCCACACGACTTCGCTTTTAATCTGTCACGATTTAATCTCCGTCGGCAGGATACCGTGCATAGCTCGTAAATACTTGTGCAGCCGTCTCCAGTTCCGGTAAACCCCTTTCTGCCTCTGTATATCTATCTATATGTGCTATAGATATTAATTAAGGAAGCCAAGAACCACCGATATCAAATAAAGCACAGGCGAATGTTTCACTCAAAAAAAAAAAAAACAACTAATAGCACAAAAACTAAAAAAGAGAAACACTCCCGTATGTTTGGTTTTGGTGAGTGTTGGCTTTCTTGATATCGATGTCACAACGAGTCACTTATTTCCCTCCCCTTACCTGCTCAATATTTGCTATGGATAGTTTCTCGTCTGGTGCAAGAAATTTGGCGAGGTTGAGCAAAAGTTATTTCAAGAATTTAATGTCGCCTTGATACAACTAGAAGGAATTTTGTCCGCGTATCGTACGAAGTCCGGCATTCGAGCTCCCGCACAATGAAAACCAGTGCGTACACGTCGCATTGAGCGCTCCCACTTATAAGGTTACGATTCATCTACTATATTATACGTCCGTATGCGCACAGGTATACAGACTGTATATAGAAGTCCGCGGGGAGGCTATAGATCCTACGACGAGAAGATACCCACAGTTATATTATATCGGACAAAATAGGGAACCTCGGAGTTATTCTTGAAAATCGACCAACGAGCGAATTGCGTGACAGCGGCGAAACCTGTGGACAGGTTGTGATGACGTCACAAGGCCATGTCAGCTCTCTCGACCAATCATTAATTTAATTGCCACCTGCAGCGGTGGACAGGTTGTGATAACGTCATACGGTCACGCGACCTCCTTTGACCAATCAGGGAGGCCCATGAGGGCAGGTTGTGATGACGTCACAAGGTCACGTGACGTCCTTAACCAATCAGCGAACTTCGGGACACTCGACGATGCCTTTCCTCCTGACGAGAATTGTAGTGCTATCGCAGTAACAATAATATCTGCATTCGGAAGGCCCACCTTTGATATGCGCGTAAGGTGGTGAGCTCCCGAGCAGGACCTATTGGCAAAATTTGCGGACTGTGGCCGCTGCTTAGGTCAAAGAGGATTAATCAAAGGTAAGTTTGTAACAGTATGCATTGCGCTAATGTGCCCTAGACTGAACTGGTGACGACTACGATGGCGTTGATGACGACGGTGAAGGCAGCTAGGCAAAATTCGGGTACGTCAAGTCATAAGTCTTGAAGAAATACCTCGAGCTACTCTTGCAGAGAATATAGAAACGAAAAAATCGTTGCTGCGAAGTACGAAGACACGGAAGTTCGGTAAAACTTGCAAATAAAACCACAACGCAATATCATCACGGGCCCAAACACATTTTCTTTGCGTCGACCGGGGCGTAACTATATAGGTGGTTAGCCGAACAGAGCTGACAGCTTCCACCTTGCGTCGAATTTTTCTTTTTTTTTTTCTCTCTCTTTGTGTGAACAGCCTTCAATAATTGTATACTAGTGCGGTCCTCAAACGAATGTGCACTCCCACTCAGGTCCCCAAAGAGTCGTTATGACCTGTTGTAGCACTACAAAGCTGGTCTCACGCGCATAGTGCACAAATGCCGACATTTTTGGATGCAACATTTGTCACATCCACGATGGAAGCTCGAAATATCTTGCGCCAGACATACCGAAAAGGCTCCGGCGTAATGCCGTCTGCCACAATAACTGAGTGCAGCACACCATAAACTGAGAGCCGGAAGACGTGAAAAGTTCTTGCACTCTTGAAAGTATATAGGCCATATTTGAAGAGTACAAAGCCTCAATCACATCATGCGCGCCAGAATTTCAAAGTGCCCAGATTCAGACGGCAAACTCGCGGACAACTTGCAGCAGGACGACTCAATGGAGAAATGATGTTCCTTCAAACTTCAAATTTATAACTAGAGACGAAATGCGCAGAAATCATCACTCCCAGACTACAAAGGAAGTCGCCATAGGTCAGACTAGGTTCCGGGCACGGGTGGAGGCCTATTCTGTTTCAACGAAAGAAAATCAGAAATGCCAATGTATGCGAACCGCGGCGAACTGATGCCCCAGAGACATAAACAGATACAGACAGACAGAAACAAAAGACAATCAATAAAAGAAGTCACGACCAGGAGATAAAAAAAATACAAGAAAAAGCGGGCCACAAGCAGCAGATGACATTTATGTGTGAACGATCACCAGACGATCTCTGCTCCTATAGTCCAAAAGGCCTACCTTCTTGCACGACGCAGTGTGCGAGCACATGATGACTATACACTACCTTCAAAGGTTGCTTCCTCCGACACATCCAGATCCGAGCCCTGTGAAAAAGGTGTTCTCGACCTCTTCCTCCCCCCTCCCCCCCCCCCCCCCCCCCCCCTCCCGCCTCCCAATCTCAGCTAAAATTTATTCTCCTCTCTAAATGCGCATTTTCTTCGCGTTCGCTGTAAAAGGTGTGCGCATTACATTTGCGCACGAGGTGAGAGCGCGCCTTATGATACCAAAGACCACGCCATCGCCTTCCCAGTCATTGGCTCAAAGCACCGTCAAGCCACACTGGTATTCAGTAAGCACCAAGTCACAGCTGTCAGCTTTGGAGATCTTTCGCTTCCTTTTGCGTAGGTTGATAGAGGAACGGATCTTTTTTATTTATTCATTTATTCCATGCGTGTCCACTAACAGCCGGAGACGTGACAACGAAGCGCGCGCGATGAAGAATGGAGAAGAGAAACATGATAAGCGGAGAAAACAGTGGGTCAATAATGAGTGCTTAATAACGGTCGAAAGAACAGCAGCAAGCCGCCGCGGTGCCTGCCTGTGTGCAAAAGTGAAATTCCATTTAGAGGTGCATTCCAAGCCGCCGGCATGAAAAAGTACAGAATATAAAGCCTCCACCTGCAGCAAGGCAGAATTTTGAGCAAATATGGAGACATAATAAAATCCAAACTCTTCCAAGAGAGAAAACAATAACAAGTTGCACAAGCTATCATACGATGCGATGTGACAAATCTATGTTAGCAGTAGAATTGGCTGCGCATTTCGTATCTACATTGAATGCCTTCCCACTAGCTCTTTGAATCTGATTTCGCCATCGCTTTATTCGTTTTGCTACTGATTGGGCTCCTGGTTAGTGGAGGCTCGTACCGTATTTACTCGCATATAGGTCGACCTTTTTTTTTTTTTTCAGAAATGTTGCCTATGATTAGTTATCGACCTATATTCGTGACCAAAGAACCTCGACCTATATTCGTGACGCAGGTCTTCATCATCATCATGCGGGTGCACACAGTGAATTGCTGTGTGTACCCGCATTGCTCTTTCGCTCATTTCTGTGGTCTTATCGTGGTGGACATCTAAGAAAGCAGTATATTTTGGCGTTCAGGGCAGGAGCGGCGATAGTAAAGCACGGGATGTTTTGGAGGCGTACCACATAAGAAAAAGAGGAAAAAGTTGTGTCAGCGATACATGTGAACCTTTCTAAAGCTGAGATTTCCTATCTTGAACAGTTCTATTGATTGCACATCAGGGTTCTTTCTGCGCATGACTAGGTTGCTGTATATTTGCTCGCTTTTCAGATATTAAAGTCAGATGACGTGTGTGCTTGTCCTACGTCGTATGTGCATGTTTTTCAAAAGATATGGGTCAACTTCTATTCGAATATTTTTTTTTATTTCTCGGCGAGCTTTATATGTATGCGAGTAAATACGGTAGGCGGGAGATGCAGTTTTACCGGCGGGTGGCCTAAGGTGCACCCACCAAAGCGTGCTCCAGAGGAGGCCCGGAAAGTACTCCGACCCGCTCCTACCCGCTAGGGGCACTGTTGAACGGGAAGCTTTACACGGACACGCATAGCACGGCTGTTTTCCCCGAAAGAGGTGTATACAGCTAACGCAGTAAAAATTGATCGACGATTATACAATGTGCTGCGCCATTTCTGGGTCAGCTGTACGCTTTTCCTTCTCCTCTCCCTTTCTCCTTTCCCCTATCAACTTTCCCTCTCACACTGCTTCCTTTCGCATTCCGCCCACACAACTGCCCGGTCACAAAGGCCGCAAGGGATTTTCAGGAAACGAGCCCAATACTAAGAAGGAAATGCGCATTCGTTAACTGGAACGGCGAATGAACGCGATATGTGTCACCTTGGTGACGTTGTTCCGGCGGCAGTAAAGCAGAATAATCAGCAATAAAAACAGAACATTTCTTTTTTTCGAAAATAGCTCGCGCTACTTACGTAAGAACTTACGGCACGCAAATACGGCGGTGCATCGCAAATTTAAGTTGACTGCATTGATGTTTAGGCATGATCAGAGTACGAATTCCAGAGTACGAACTGGTACTGACTGGTTAGTTCAATCCGTATATTGAGTTCACAACATGGTACGAAACACACAAAATCGGGACTTCATGGGCAACATAAAACAAAAAAGAATACAAGAAAGGAAGCTAGGAGAAAGTTTGCTGCTGCTAGCAGTCGTCTTGGGCAAGCACATGCACTCTTGTTTTAATTGCCTGAGAGACGGAAATGGTAAGAAATATTAGGCTCGAATAAGCAAGGAGCTTTAAAAATAACGGCCGCTATTTTTACACGATACTGTTGATTGGCTAATTTGGTATACCTTATAACTTTCCATGTTGAGCCCTCGGTATGGGCAGTTGCATAAGACAGAAAACAAAAGCATATAGGCTGAGAGACAGGAAAACGAGAGGAAAATGACAAACCAGAACTACGCGGAGAATGATAAATTATACAATTCCATACGAAGCGTGTAACGCGCGCACAAATGTTCGCAAAGCGTACCGGGATCTGTGATGGAAGCGATCCGGATATCCGGGGTATTCCTGCGTTGTTCTTCTTATTTTGTCTTTTCTAAATTAAAACGAGCCGAGCGACACTGGGGCACGAGACTGGAACCCTTCTTTTTAAATGACAGGGAGTCGAGCCCCCGGCATGCAGCACACATCGCAGCATTCCGGTAGCCTGCTCTGATTCACCTGGCACCGTAAAGTGGACCACGAAGCACTGCTATCCCTAGCTGGAGTTTCTTCCACTGTTTTCGCTCTCTTCTTGCCGCTCCTGGGATGCCGGGAAATACAGGCAGAGTGCAGCTCACTTAGGTACGATTGCAATAAATATTAACGGGAACAGGTCGTTCGGATTCGTGGGAAAACTTTTTTTTTAATGCAGTGCGGCCGGAGGCGAGTCGCGCATTACGGCGAACTTGGTGCCCTTTTTTAGCCTGTGGGTTAGTGGTTACGTGAAAGTTTTAAAGCGAGCATTTACACTTTGCACGCTCCATATTCCTTCTCCCTTCGTCAGTCTCTTGTCATTGTTGCCAGCCGAGTCAGCTCGAACGAGGGAGCGTGCAATCTCTGCACCCTTGCGTAGTTGAGGCAGGCTAAAAGAATTGAGATTGAAAAGCCATTATTGGGATAATGGTTTTAGAGGGAATGTACTAAATCGAGAAAGCCTACTTAAATCACGTTCATACCGGAGCAGTAATCGTTGGCTGTGCGAAAATAAACATCCCCTCTCATATTGCTCGGTGGTGTACAACGCTGCCAATCTCCGGCCTTCAATGCGTCGGCAGTTTGTCTTGATACATTCGTGTCCTATGCTCTACACTACAAGAGAGCGGTACTTCATATCAGTGGCGCTACTGAAGCTACAGCGGTGTACAACGAGCACGATGATCACGTGTCACGAAGGGGGGCGAAGTTTTCGAAGAAACGGGGACAGCGACATCCTGAAGCGGTTCAAAGATACTGCAAATGAAAACTGATAGCAGCTCTTGACACCAGAAGGTAGTCTTTGTCAAAAGTTTACAGCCCAAGGGGTCTGCTTCTGAGCCCGGAAGCGCGGCTCCTCTTGCGCTCTCAGGGGCCCTAATCTCAAGAAGACGGGGGGGGGGGGGGGGGGGGGGGACTCAAGTCCCCAACCTTACCATGCTTAGGACTATCAAAAGTTTTAAAGAGCCTCACTACGCGGCTTGCAAGCAAACCCCTTGGGCTGTATATTTTTGACAACGACTGTACATTCGCCGCATATGCCACTTAATATGGCCGCAAGCGCCGCCGCGGTGGCCCAGTGGTTATGGTGCTCGGCTGCTGACCCGAAAGACGGAGGTTTGATCCCGGCCGCGGCGGCTGGAATTTCTTTGGAGGAGAAATTCTAGAGGCCCGTGTACTGTGCGATGTCAGTGCACGTTAAAGAACCCCAGGTGGTCGAAATTTCCGGAGCCCTTCACTACGGCATCTCTCATAGCCTGAGTCGCTTTGGGACGTTAAACCCCATAAACCAAACCAAACCAATATGGCCGCAAGATAGACCATTCTTAAAAGTATATAAAAGCCAGTAATGGGCAGTTGATCAAAGGTGGAATGCCTTCAGGCATTAGCGCTGATAACCGCGTGTAAACCGGCGCGCATTCGTGGTCATCTTGGTAGAACACAGCATGGCACGATTTATTCGTGTATAGCACGTTGACCGCATTTCTACGATGACTGCAAAGCTGCCGCTGCATTAAACAACTAACCAGCTTGATAACAAATAGTGCACATCTTTCATTCTAAAGCACCAAAAGCAATATGTTGACAATTCATCTAGTGTTTAGCGACCAGTGGAGGGAACAAAGAACACGGAAACCACGTTTTTATAGCTGGGACTACCATAATCAGCCTAGTTACGACCGCTCCATGACACAGACCTCTTCTACATCCTTCAAATTAAACCCGTCCTTTGTCGGAAGAATGGTCTGAGGGGTGAGTTGGTGCATGACGAAATGAACGGCGGCGCAACAAGGACGCTAACAAGAAAGGGGACACCACATTTGTCAGCTGCGGCCACCTTACCCTTGGAAGCTTCCTAATATCATAGGCTCGACAGACTCTCTGACGCCCATTGCTGCAACTACCTTCGCTTGGAATCCATCGGAGGCACTATAGGAGGCCACTGTGCTGCGGCCGTATGCTAAATATCACAGATTCCGCGAACAGATGCGCCAACGATACACAGGGGCGTTTTAATGCGTTTAGCATTTCAGCCGATGCGCATGCTGTCTGCGGTGAAGTGGACGTGCATTTCTTATCTCCTCATGCTTTCAACACCTACACACCACCGAGGCGCTGCTTTCTAACTGCGCCGCCGCGTACACACTCATTGTCCGCCGTTACTCCCAATTTCCAGCTATGACTGGGCGACAAACACCTCCGCGTGTCCCGGTCTCGCACTAAGAGCTGCGCCAGTGCCTCATTAGCGTCGCTGCCTCTGCTGACCCTCCTTCTACTCGGCGACTAAAAGCGCCGACTCGCGCCAGCGATGCGCGGCAGTTATAAGGACTCCGACGCAGCGGCGACTATAATGCGAACGGGTCGCAAGGTTAGCGCGGGGACCTTGAATGCGTGGGCGGCTGGAGAGCGGCTTTGCAGCGATGAGCGAGCTGCGTCTGCGTCGTCGTTGACGCCGAGGCATTGGGCAGCTGCGGCGTTGGAAAGCGCCGAGTCATGAGCGCTAATACGGCCAGCCGCTCTCTCAACTCCCCCTCCACACCTCCTTCTTTCCGGCCGCTCTGTCTCGCTCTCTACGTCGATACGACGCTTTTAATCCTTCGATGGCCACTGCGCGGAGCCTCCGCGGAGTACCAGCGTGGCTGCACTTGCGGTTGGGGTTAGTTTGACGAAGCGTGAGAGAGTATTCGAACTGGACAGCCGAATAGAAACGGTGTCTTTGAATGTTAGCACGACCATTACATACATGTCGCCGCAAAGAGAGAGAGAGAGAGAAATTGACGGAAAGGCAGGGAGGTTAACCAGGCGATGCCCAGTTGGCTACCCTACACTTGGGGAGGGGAACAAAGGGGAAAAAAGGAAAAAGAGCGGCAATGAAATGAGTTTTCTAAGTGTCCAGCGACCACTATGTCACGGGGACAGAGGGCGCGCACTGAAAACTTAAAGATTATAGACGGGAATACAACCCCGAGTCCCTTAAAAGTAGTATAGACAGGATTGTGAATATACACAGCGTGCCGGAAAATATGCACTCTGAGAATTATTCACACGAGCTCACGCTGATAGGAGCGAACCTTGATGGCGCGCCATAACTGCCGGCTTGTGATCGAGGCTCAAGCTCAACTCGCGAGAGCGTGGTCCGACATTACGGGTTGTGCCTCTGAGGCTTCAAAAAATGTTGTTTAGCGCTCGAAAAGAGAAAGACGCAAGCTGGATGAATTGCGGAGCCCTTTCAGAGGTTTCAGCGACACCGCCGCATGCAGGCAAACACAAAACGCCACGGCGGCCGAGGAGCGACGTCCAAGGAAGCGGCCTGCACTCTTTCTTCCCTTGGCTCGTAACGGGCACCTCCCTTATCCGGCGCATAACACGCGCCGCGCGAGCAGCCCGTTCACAATACGGTCAGAGCCGATAAGGCGCTCCCACCCCTCCTTTCGACGCGGAGTCTGTCCGGCGCAGGAAGCTATGCACGCGCGCCTCAGGGACGTCGCAACACGGCGCGGCCGCCCGATTTTTAAAGAGCCCCAGAGTTGCCGACAGCTCTTTGATGCAGCTGCTCTCAGCGTCTCTTCAAGCCGTAGATGCGCGGAAACAATGCAGAAACCATGCGTCGCCATTTTGATCGCCTCTCGTGGAAGGAAATGCGGGGATGTAATCTATATACCTCGTATTGCAGAACACTCATCGACGCCAGAATGCATGCGAAGAAAGCGCTCATAATCTACGCAACATATTCTTCTTCCTTCGGTTTATCTCCCTTGCTTATGTGGAGTCACAGTTTCTAATGAATGTTCACCACTTCTGCCCATTCTGAGCTGCGTCCACTGATAACTTCTCCCACAGACTTACCTCCTCCGGTCCTCCCCACCTCGCTCCTTTATTCATTAAAGTTCATTCATTCCTTTATTCACTGAGGAAAAGAAATGGCGCAGTATCTGCATCATATATCTCAGCGGACACCTGAACCACGCCGTAAGGGAATGGTTGGTTGGTTGGTTTATGGGGTTTAATGTCCCAAAGCGACTAAGGCTGTGAGAGACGCCGTAGTGGAGGGCTCCGGAAATTTTGACCACCTGGGGTTCTTTAACGCGCACTGACATCGCACAGTACACGGGCCTCTAGAATTTCTCCTCGAAAGAAATTCGACCGCCGCGGCCGGGATCGAACCCGCGTCTTTCGGGTCAGCAGCCGAGCACCATAACCACTGAGCCACCGCGGCGGCTATGGGAATAGGAATGGAGGGAACTGACATCGCCCAGCACACGGGCGCCTCTTGCGTTTCGCCTCCATCGAAACGCGGCCACCGCGGTCGGGTTCGAACCCGGGTACTCCGGCTCGGTAGACGAGCGCCTTACCACTGAGCCACCGCGGCGGGTCTCTCTCTCTCTCTCCCCATCTCTCCTTAGGTTATCTCCAAGTCCTGTTCTCGTTCCAAGTCCTCTTGTAACACACATCTCTTAACTGCTGCCCGAAAAAAGTAGTTGACATTCGAATTATCAGCACCTCAGTTGATGTGAACATACCAGACTCCGCGGCCATCAGTATAGGGGCGACTTCCCTGGGACGCAATTGCGTCTCTTCCCGCGGAGAGGATCCACGCTATAGTACTACAGAGAGCGCTCTTGGGACGACTCTCCCTCTCATGAAAGCGCGTAGGAGACTAAAGAGACCTAGCGCATGCGCCTATAAGCATCCCTGAAAAGAATGCACTTGATGCTGTTGGGTAAATATTGGTGCTGGGGCTAGTTGGTTCAGCATATTTTTGAAGAGAAAAAGGGTAAACCCATACAACACGAAAACTATATGGCTAACACAAAAACGCGGCTTCCAACCGGCTTGCTTTCTGGTGAGAGGGGACAGGTGATGTGGTTAGCGGGTCCCGAAGAACGAAACGAAAACTTGCACAGTCTTATAAACACACAGAAAATCAATATGAAGGAAAAAAAGAAGCTGGCGTGGTAAAGGCATAAGCAAGGGCAAGGTGCTTTGATACTTAGCCATGAAAAGACGCTGAAGAAGGTAACAGTAGCGCCAACGGAGTGGGTTTCAGCGGCTACCACAGGCAATACTGCTATTATTAAACTTAAGCAGAGGTACGGCTACTTCAGCTGACTCAGCTTTAAAAACTGGTCTTCGGCTTTGGTTAAAAAGATATAGTACGATAAAGGTTGGTTAAACACATATAGCATCATACAGGTGCTGATCACGTGCGCAGTGTTATTTCTCCACGTCTGTTAGGCTTCAGCAAAAATATGGTAGGGTTTTAATGCAGTTAAACCGTCGCCAGCAGGTACACCATCGTTGAATTTATATGCAGATGTGCACTCGTACACAAATTTCTTCAGATAGCCCTAAAATGCATACTGATTACCATAGACTGCGTGAAGAAATTCTCGCGAGTGCAAATATAACGAACATGCAACCGATGTGCGACAGCAGATATGCAAACGCGCTGTTATAACCGATAAGCAAACTGGCAACAAAACGAGCTTACGGGTGATTGCAGGTGTCCGAAGCGGTCAGCGATCAACAGGGTTGAGAAAGTACGCGCAATTTCCACAGAAAGGAGATAGTGTGGAGAGGGGGAAGGGGTGACGAAAGAGGGGAGGGAAGGAAGGGGAAAGTGTTGCTTACAAAGCTCTGTACACAATCTTTCTCCACGCGACCTCGCCTTCAGCCATTCGAGGTTACGGCTGCACGGAAGAAGGTGTACTCGAGAGATACCGCTGTTTCCTTTCCGCCAGTCACTGCAGCGGAGTATATGAGAGAACAGATTGATGTGCCATGACGAGGAAGTCACCTTGACAGCGCCCATAACTGAGGTGAAAGTCAATGCGACGCTCCGACATAGCACGTTGCATGCCAAGAGGCGGAAAAAAGGCTCGAGATAAGGAACGCTGGCGTCCGCGGTCACGCTGGACTCAAAGGGTTGACTCTTCCGGACAGGTATGCGAACCGGCTGGGCAGTAAAACGAAGGGAGATAGTAAACCACGAGCTCTGTTTCCCAATGCAGCGGTATAAAAGGGTGCCTTTACGAGCCGTTCACGTAATGGACGGCGGCCGTCACGTGTAACGGACACTGCACACTTGTCCAAGAACGAGCAGGGGATCAAGAATGCTCAGCGAAAGGGCACCGCACATGGCACTTAACTCTGTCCGGTAATATGTACACGTAATATAACTGTTCGTTTAATACATCCCCATTCGTTTAATACATCGTGTCCGTAATATAGAACACATCTTGGAAACTCGCAAGTGGCAGACAGGTGGACGCTGTGCTTGTGACCTGCAGTGTGCATTACATCAAATGAGCATTGTAAAGCGTCCGTTACTGAATAGATGAGGGACTGGGTCCGCAGAACTTTTGTGTTTGTCCGCGTGAAAGACACTGGTCACGTAACGAAGACCGCAACACACATTGCTTAGGATAGACAAATAAGAGCATTCAGTAATAGATACATGATGTCAGACTGTCCAAAGAACGAGCACTGACAGTGAGATAAGCGGCATACATCGCTTACGAAAGCATCTGTGTGATAGCTGCTGACGGCTAGGATCGCGGACGACGTGTCCACTAATCTCCATTATCCGACATCTGAAATGCGATAAAGGGCACTGTCGAATTTAGACATGACTTGCAGGCATAGCTTACACTGCAGGCCCAAACGTCATAAAAGGGAACAAACACCTGAATTTCATGCAAGCAGCGGTTACTCCGAATGTATACATGAGTGGTAAGCGTAAAGATGGAACATACGAAGAAGGAGAATGCTATCCTGTTGCAAGTGTAGTGGTGTCCGCGCAGCAAGAAATCTGGCAACGTTGTATGATGATAAGACACCGGACTCGACACCCGAGGCAGTCGGCGTGTACTATGCCTCCCAATTTCATTGTGTAACGCGTGTGCATCAGAAAGCCACAGCGCACTGTGTTCAGTTGTGTGCGCACCTATATAACCTTCTTGCCAAGTAATGTCACCGAGGATGTATATTCCTGACTGCTTCTCACTGCTTGCACACAGGGAATATTAAATTTGGCTCTCGAGTTCAAAATACGTGTTTCCTTGCATACTGCTCATACCAGTAGCGACATGTTACGACCACGTTCACATTTCCTTATTCACTGTCGAGCCTTGACCTACTCTAGAAACCGCGAAGCTCAAGAGCCGCCTCACCCGCCTCCACCCTTTTCAGCTCTTTGTAGCTTTGTCTAGAAGCCAACATTTAACTAGAGTTCTGAAATGAACAAAAAGGATACCAGTTAGCAACGCACCGATCAAATGAAACGGAGGAAAATGGCAGGACCTAAAATGTGAATTCACCTTATACTCTAGGGAAAGAAAGTGTATTTAAGTAAGAAAACACTAAGGCTATCGACAGTGACAAAAAGAATGCAAAAGAGCATTAATCTTGAGTACGCGCGTATTCGTCGGTCACCGCTCCAACCTCTTGCGGTAAGGATAAATGGCGATGTTAGACGAATGCTTTTAACTCGCTCCTCAATGGTGCCCGTGCTCATCGCACGTTGCATAATGCGAGTACTTGCAGCTTTCTTTCTTTCTTGCAGTTCAAGCGACAGAACACATTCCATTTAGTATAAAAAAGATGGACAACTGGTGATATATGACTACACCGCTTGCAGCTGAAACGCACACGCTACCTGGCGGTGGCAGTATGAGCGCGACAAGATAGCTGAAGCCACGTGTATGCGAGTCTAACGGGTGAAAGCTTACTTGGATTGAACTACTTTTGTTTAAAACGCAAACACCTTCCATTCAACTTCGAACAGAACTCCCCTACCACTAATCTCTGGAAACGTGTTGTTTGTTTTTTTTTTTTTTTTTTTACCCTGAAAATGGAGTGCGGCCGTACCGTTATTCACTTAGAAAAAAATGGTCTATAGACTCTCTATAGACTTGTTACAAACTCTACTGTTTTCTTATAAATATTTACTTTCGTCTTATCAGATTCCATAGAATGTCTATAGACTAAAGTCTACTGAAATTGTATGCCATAAATCAAAACATTGTCCGCATTTGTATGTAGAAAGTGTATAAACTTCAATGACAGCAGTCGGTGGGCAATCTATAGACTGTATAAAGAATTTTTTGTGGGCTCAACTCTTCTCAGTTCTACAAGCGCGTTGCTCACGTAGTCTAACGTCGAACATGGCGTCGACTGTCGAGCTCTTTGTGAAGATGCCTATAGAATGCCACATGTAAGTGCCAACTAAGATCGAGCAGAACCAGGTCTAAGAACGCTGCCTCACTGGTCCCTACAACAGAGCGAAGAAAACCTGGCCAAGCCGGGTGAAACAGACATTCTATAGCCACCTGCCTTTCTAAAAAAGATCTAAAAAACGGCACACGACCAATTGAACAGCGCCATTTGTCAAGCGACCCACCAACATTGATGAAGTAACCGGCTAGGCGCTCAGAATTCTACAATGGTGAGGACAGCAGCTCGAACGGGATGACAGGAGCCAGTGATGATTAGGGTGAACAGAGAAGACGGTTCGACGAAATGCTGTGCATGATGCTTCCAACATTCCCGTCAAAGCCGTGCTTCTTGGTTTCACTTCCGGTCGGTTACAGGGGGGGGGGGGGGGGGGGGGCTGCAATTTCTTTTTGTCCATTTAGGCTATCTGTGGGAAACACGTTCTTCAAGTCCCGTAACGGAGAAGCACCAAAAAAACCCCCAGAAAAGTGGACGTTCGAGCACCGCGATCCGAAAAAGGCAACGATAACCCGGATGCCCTCCATCCACCTCGGCCTGTCCACTTCGCCAAGTGGCCGGGACCATTGCCTCTTCCCCCCGGCCGCAGCAGCCTTGTTGTCCGGCAACGCGAGCTTGAGGCCGCGGCCCGGCCGGCGCCGTATCGAGGGCCGGGATAGCGGAAGAGGCGGGGGAGGATTGACTCGGCGACCCGACAGTCGGACTGTGTCAACAAGGCCCCGGTGTCTCCCCTCCTGCGCGCGTTCGCACGCGCGAGATAACGGAGCCCGCACGGTCAGAATACGAGCACGTCAAAAGAGATGCCGCGCGAGGAGCGACCGACGAGGACGGGATCGCGAGGCACCGAACAACGCAAACAGGGTCACACACAACTAACGAGAAGAGCCTTTCACTGAGCGACTTCATCTCGGTGCGTTCTTAGTGCACCCATGACTCTCTGTGGATCGACGTCACGGCCATCTTCGTCCCTAATGATATTTACATTCATCCGCCGCGGTGGCTCAGTTGATACGGCGCTCGGCTGCTGACCCGAAAGACGCGGGTTCGATCCCGGACACGGCGGCCGAATTTCAGTGAAGGCGAAATTCTAGAGGGCCGTGTGCTGTGCGATATCAGTGCACGTTAAGGAACCCCAGGTGGTTGAAATTTCCGGAGCCCTTCACTACGGCGTCCCTCATAGCCTGAGTTGCTTCGGACGTTAAACATCAATAAACCAAACCGTAATGTCCGTAGGTTACATTACCGGCAGGCAGCCGTGAGACTGCGAGCGTGGCCGCAGCGAGACAGATTTAGACGCAATGGCTGCAAAGGTTTCTGGAAAAGCAAGTTAGATACCATAGCAGGAAAACTCTGTCACTAATATATGTACTCTAAGAGCACTTGCTGCTGGGCTAGTTGGTTTAGGTTCATATTTGAATAGGTTTTAGGCGCAAAAAACCTATTCATATATGTATCTGGGTTCATAGGTGGGTCGCTTTTAGCGTGAGGCCTATAGGCCTCACGCTAGAGAAGAAAGTCCTCGCCCGTGCCACTAAAATGTCTTGGGTACAACAAGGTGTCTATTAAACTTGAAGACTCATCCAAAGCGCCCTACAGCTTAGATGACTTCCGTTTGATTTCTTGCGGAACCCGCCACATCGCTGAACCCTATCGGTCGGCATCAGTATCACAAAAATGATGAGCACACCGTTGGCCGCCATTTTCGCACAAGGTATAGCGCGCAAGTACGAAGAGAAAAAAAAATTGCATCAGCAAACCAGTTAAAAATGTAGTTTATGATCGGCAGAACATAAAACGCAATACACGCGACGGCACCAGATGCAGGCTCATCTAAACGCAAGAACGCTATCAATGCTGAAAAGCGAGAGAGAAAGAGAGAGAGATAACTATATACTTTCATCAAAGCTCACTCGCTGTGAAGAAATTATGTTTACTCAACGGAAGCTATGCATTTTTGTTTCATCGGCAGATATACGCTTCGCAAGCAATGTTCTCGCAGAATATAGCACGAGCAAATAGATTTTCAGAATTGTGCAATCGTTGCAGGATCTAATGTGCCCCACTCCAATGAGCGACTTTGTATTTGCAGAAGATCAATCGAAGACGATGACTCGCCTCAATATGCGCTGCTCTGGACAAGCCTCCGAAAGCTTACGTCACGTTCGACGCGCCTTCCCGAGTTTCGATTAACAGCGTGCTCTGGGAACTCGCCCCAGTATGTCGCTACGCTACCTCTCAGAACTAGTGGGCGGGCGCACGCGTGGCAAAGGGCCATATGCAAATGTGGAAAAGCGAGCACCGCATCAATATTCCATTGTTCGCGCGAGAACAACCCAAACGATTGGTCAGACGTCCATTGTGACGTCGGCCATTGCACTGCCCACAACAGAAGCGTGCGCCCAATGTCCTTACGCACTGCGCTCTCCGCGGCGAAAGTTCACCTCGCCATTTCGTTTTAGTTCGCTTAAGCTTATTTCCGCCCAGTTTTGCGCATCAAACGTCGTAGCGGCGGCCATACCTTAAGGTCAGCTCCTCGTAATTGGCAGCCGAAAGGTCCCCGCGAGGGACGTGAAGAAAAAGAAGAAATGAGCGACGGCTGGTCGGCGATTTCATCCAGCCTGTTCGCGCGTGGCCTTAAATGTGGCAGGGCGTGACTTTTCCGCCGGCGAGGCGTCGCCGATGGATGGCCTAGCTGCGCACTGGAAGTGAACTTTATAACGCATCCGCGCCGACAAAATATCACGGCCAGCGAGCGCTTGTGTAAGCCGGCAGAACCGGAAGAAATACAGACTCCGGCGCCGCCGGCAACGGCTACGGAGAAACTGACCTTTCGCGTGCAACACGCGCGCGCACCGCGTCTCCAGGCGCATGCAGCCAGTCATCATGTCACCGGTGTCGCATGAATTGTGCATATATTATCGTGTTCCGTGAAACGAGGAATGGAGGAGGCTGGAGGGACAATAGATTGGCAGCTGAGCACAGTGGGTCTTTGGACCATGTGCCAGCCTCGCCCGTTGCCAGCTATGGTTGACAGTAGGCGGCGATGACAAAGTTTATTCCTATGTACTTAAAGGTCAACAGCCCCCCCCCCCCCCCCCCAAACAAAAACATCACATTTTTAATTGTTTAGAGAATGAAATTCACTATTAATGTAAGTAAGGTTAAATTTTAGAGAAAGCCCTTATAAAAAGAGTTTTAGACACTCTATAGAGTGTCTATAGATTTCTGTCTATGAAGCCTATAGACCGTGTACAGACAAATCCTGGAGAGCCGCCTGTAGGCAATACAAATGCCATAGACAGTCTATAGATTTATGACCATACACTTTTAGTAGATTTTTCTCTATACACAATCTATAGACTATGATTAGACAAAAAGCAATATCTATAGGAAGTAAATAGAGTCAATAAGAAGTCTATAGACTGTCTGTAGACCATTTTTATAAGGGTAGAATAAAGAGCAATCTCCTGCCTCCGGTAACCGAACTCGCGACCTGTGTATGTCGCATGGGCCTCCCTACTGAGCTAGTGCCACTGTGCTTCAGGTCGTATAGAGCACAGTACGCGGTATGAGGAGGTCGTGGATTCGATTCCCAATGGCGGCGTGTAGTCATGTACACTTTCAACAAAATTACCTGCTATTTAAGTTATTGCTGAATCATACGCTTCCTCTGAGCATCAATGAAAATAACATTACCCTACAGGCTTTCCTTGTCTAAACGGCTGTTCGCTCGTTTCACTATTTCAGCGCACCCCTCATTTCCAACATTTCTCTCAACCAATGCTGTAACAAACGACATACGGCCAAGTTAAGTTGTTAAAGCACTATAATGTGCCGTTTTGCATACCAACTACTATTCACGTAATGCTTCCATGGTAGATGCAGAAAGGTCCGAGAGAACATGAGATCTAGGGACCAGACCAGTTATGTGGTTTCACTTTACAGAAGTGCAGCAAGGATGATGGCCATAAGCGCACGCAAGTACAAGCCTTTATTTGTGCACGTCTGTCGGCTTCGTTCCTGCGTACTTTTTTAGCAGAACCGCGCATCGCTGTTCCTTAAATAAATCTTCCCAATTAGCCGCTGTAAGCACGAACTGCGTAAACACGAAGTACGACAGCCGTTGCGGATAGATAGATAGGATAACTTTATTTGGCTCTAGCACAAGTGTTTTTTTTTTTTTTTTATGCGGTTAGATGAGTCCATTCGCAACGGTCGGTTGCCCCTATTCCAGGGCTCCGCTGGATGCTGCCGTCAGCTGAGTTCGCCGTATCAAACCGATCTGGTCATCGCGGCAGTCGCTGGAGAGCAGACCCTCCCATTGCTCCACACTTGGGTTTTGTATTATTTTATTCAAGAAAATTTAGACAACACAGTGCCTTGGTGCAGAGGGCAAAAGGCGAAAATCAATCCGCCTGACTGGGCCCTAAGCACCACTCGAACACAACAGCAAGGGGCACATACATGCACATACATAAACAATATAATGATCACAGTGCAAATGATTGTGCAACACAACTTCCTAATAGAAACATTCATTATATTCTTATTAAGCAGAAAACACGTCTAAAAAAAATCACAGGAAAGGACAGTGCAAGAACATAGATCAAAAATATGTATGGAAACTAATAGTATACCTAGAAAAAAAGAAAGAAGGAAAAAAACACACAAAACAGAGCAGTGCAAGAGCAGATACAGATCCCACATATATATAGAAACTAACTGTGTACACAAAAATAAAACAAATGTGCGATCAAAAGAAAGATGTAAGCAGAAAAAAATCATAGTGCATTTTCCTGAAAATAAATTTTCGCCCGCTTACGAAAAGCAAGGAGAGAGGAAGATTTCTCCATAATATCAATTAAGTCGGGATAGGAGATCAAAAGGTTTGGGATTTGCCAGTTTAAAGACTGCCTACCATAGTTTGTTCTGTTTCTTGGTTTCTGTATTTTGGTGTGCCTGAACTCATATCGTGTTTGATCGGTCGTGTATTTAGAAAAAAATTGTTGACGATTGGCTACGAGTTCCAAGAATGCCACCTGAGACAGTCGCTCATAATATAATGTTTGTATCGGTAGTATTTGGTTTTTGCTGAAGTAGGAAGATGTAGAGTCATATCTTGATAAATTTTCGATAAAGCGAATAGATTTCTTTTGCAATAAAAAAAGGCTTTCAAGATTTTCTTTTCCAGTGACTCCCCAGATAAGCAAACAATAGCGCAACCTTGAATGAACTGCACTGAAATAAAGCTGGCGCCTTAGCCGGAGCGGTAGAAATGGGCGAAGCCTGTTGAGCATTCCAATGCATTGTGCTATGGTACGCTTAATGCGCTGAATATGTGGTGTCCAGCGGAGATTTTCGTGGAATTGTACGCCTAAGAATTTTACTTGCGTAACGCGCTCTAAAGGTCGAGACTGGAAAATTATTGGATTAGCGAGGTGAATTGGTCTGTTGCTAGAAGAGAAAACAATATATTTGGTTTTATTAACATTGAGTGCTAGTTGGTTGGCTGCAAGCCACTCTGACAAATTCGTCAGCCATATATTTATAGTAGCAACTGCAGTTGATAAGTTAGGTGTAGAAAAGAAAACGCTGGTGTCGTCTGCATAGAGAATGATTTCTGGCGTGCCTGGTATTGATACAATGTCGTTAATATAGAGAAGGAATAATATAGGACCCAGTATGGAGCCTTGCGGTACACCATATATTATGTTTCTAAGTTCAGATTTAACGTTGTTGGCAACGACATATTGGGAACGATTTGAGAGATAACTTTCTAGTAGTGTAAGGGAAATACCTCGTATTCCATAAAACGGGAGTTTTCTAATAAGTATGTCATGTTTAATGGAGTCGAACGCTTTGCTAAAGTCTAAGAATATGCCCAGGGTATAGATATGAGTTTCTATGTTCTGAATAAGTGTTTCTTTTATACTAAGTAAGGCAGATTCAGTTGACTTATGTTTCTGAAACCCATATTGACTGCTACATATCAAGTTGTGTTTCTGTAGATGGCTAGTAATCCGAGAATTAATAACCTTTTCAAAGATTTTTGAAAACAGAGGAAGTACTGAAATTGGCCTGTAATTTCCAAGATCGTTCACCGTGCCGCCTTTGTAAAGGACAACCACCCTCGCTATTTTCATTTTATCTGGAAAAATGCCTGTTGTTAAAGTAAGATTTGCTATATGGCAGAGCACAACACATATTAAGTCAGAAATTGCTTTTATTGGTGCTGCTTTGATACCATCATAACACGAGGAACAGTTGTTTTTTAAGCTATATATTAGGCTGCAGATTTCTGCAGGGCTAGTTGGAGACAAAAACATCGTATCTGCTAGCCTATATGCTCTAAGTATTTCTCAAAGCTGGGACGATGTCGACTTTTTGACATGCCCATGTGATGTGATACAGTGTAGGTTTTTCATGGCACCACGGACAATTGTGTGCGTAAAGTGTGGGGTGAATTTTACTTAGTGTGTTTAGATTTGGATATGACCCCGTTTGAAGTTGTCTCCATGTGACAGCCTCTTCTTTATTTACGGACGAATTCTTCGGTTGTCGCCGCCAAGAAGCGCATATGTGAAACTGTCGCGAGCAACGCGGTGATTTCGCATAAATGTGTATTTAATTGCTGGACGGATTTCAGGCTATGCGTCGTGGCAGCGATGATAATGCGAGTCTGAATAGTATAAAGATTCCATTCCGATTCAATTACATCTTTGTTCTCTCAGTCCTTCACCACTTGCTGAAAAAAGACGATGCCGCAGGATTTACCATTTGGAAAAGTGAACGATCAGAAGGAGTAGAACAGAAGCGAAAGAATCGCTCTATCATATGGGCCCATACCTTTTGAGGATTGTGAGGTCGGTGAATTTTTCTCGTCGAGTGTAGCCACTGTTCACTTGTTAAATTATCTTAATGATTCCCCACTCCATCTTTCATTACATATCCTTATCGAGTGACAAAAAGGGGAAGTTTATCATGCAGAGTATTTATTCAAAGATTGTTTCACGACTAGAAAGAGTTAGCCAGATTAATTCGATGTCAGCAACAGTTGCAAACTCGTAGAGCTGACACAAAACGACGAAGAAACTGTAGTGGCGCAGTTAAGAGGACATTATTAGTGGCGCAGTCGGCAGGATTCTGCTAACAGCAACGACTTGGAACTTGGAAGTCAAAAGCAAGGAAGTCAAAACCAAGCACATGTGAAATGGCTCAAAGATTGCCTGGATAATCCAAATCTCGCATCGCAGAAGGGGCAGACATTGAGTAATGTGGGAGAACTTGCCGCTCAGTCAGCGATGACTACAAGGAGACGAGACTCAAAGAGAGCAGGAGAAGAGAAATTTTAGCAGAGCAGTCAACGACATTCGGTTAGTGATCTTATATAAGGTAATTATTAACCACTGAACCAACGTGAGATTGCACTCAGCGGCGGGAACTGGGCTGCCAAAGCGTTATGGCTCAGTTTTTTCCTGCGGCGATGCACTCAAGAGTTCCACGTGAAACAGTGCCCGCTGGAGCAGTGGTCACACATGCAAACAGACATCGCGGTTGGCCTGCTTACGAGATAAAAGTGCAAGTGCCGCTGCAAGCTCCACTTTTATCACCCTGTGGCCTACCTTCCCCGTTCCGCTTTGCATGTACCCTGCGACACGTTCGGTCTTAGTCAAAGGCCTGCTTTTTTACGATGTTTTATTATGCCGATTTTTGCGCATGCTTGAACGATAAGGGGCCAGCTGATATGTTTGTTGATGCCGCGATAGGAGGTGGGAGAAAAGAAGACTGACCGACGGACCGCGTCATTTAATCAAGGTTATCGCGGCACTCACAGATAGTGTCGACCGCCGCTCTGTGGAGAAGGCTGTCTCGGTTAAGCATAGAAAGAAGAGCCCGGGGTGCGTTACCGAAGCTGCGGTAAAGATCTGGGCCATGCCTCAGAGTGCGCAAGGCAGCGACACTTTGCTCTCGTTATCAGCGTGATCTTGGAGGAGCAAGATTTCGGGCCATAAACAGGACAGCTCCGTCGTATACGGCTGGCTGGACTGCGTAACAGCGCTTTAAAGAGACGTTAAAAGGAAAGAATAAGTGAAAAGGTAGGTCGTTTGGCAATCACATTCACATCTTGCGAAATCTTTTATCGTTTCCTACTTTTTTTTTTCGGCGAAAAGTTGACTGATTTGATGAGACAACTAAATTATGTGCTTTATTTGTTCCCCATTCCTTATCCTAAGCAAATATGGGTACCGTACACGATATTTTCACGACACCGATATTTTCACGATATTTTCACGACACCATTTTCACGACACCGTTCGATGAGTTGCTCACTCAGTATAAAGCTGCAAGTAATGCCGATAATTGATCGAATCTTTGGCTCACAGCACATGCCATAACACTGTGCACTTGGGTTTAACTTTAGCGCAGATCATGCATCGGCGCATCAAAAACAACAGGGCAGGTTTTGGGAGGACTAGCGGGGATTTCAACGGGCTAGTGAACGCTCCCTCCTTTTTGAAGCGTCATAAAAACGACATCGTTACCCGCTTTTCTGCATCAGCCGTCTAACCACCGCTCCCTCCCTCATCCGAAGAAGTAGAAATATTTTAAAAGGTGCAGGGAAAGACGGAAGGGAAGGAGACATGTTTGTAAAGGAACGGAAAACCAAACCGCCCAAAGCAACGACTAATAGCTTGTAAGTCAACTGTAGCCCGACAGAAACTACAGAACACAAATTAAGAAAGTTGTATATCCCTCCAGTATGAAAGGGAATAAAGGCTGAGCATTCAGTTAATAATTTGCCCTTAATTAAGAATTAAAAACGCACTTTTTAATCTGAAAGAGTTATATGTCCCATTAGCACAAAAGCCGGCTTTCGCGTTTCGTCGCCTATGTCACGAAATTCGGAGCATATCAAACCGAATTTCATTTCGGTGTCGCGTCATCGTGGTCAGCGCATCTGCACATGACCACCATGCATTGCTTCCACATTTGGAACAAGATTCTAGCCCGCCAGCGTTCGACCGTTGGCAATGACTGCATCATCATTCTACGCCAAGATGTGCAGAGTACTGTGCAGCGGGACTCAGGCGGCGACATAGCGCAATCAAGCTGTTAACTGACTTCGCGCTCGCTTCGCAGTCACCGGGCACGACAGCGTCGGAAGCATGCTGCTTTCGCATTCTAGCACGTAAGCAACCTTTGGTTTGGTTTGGTTTATGGGGTTTAACGTCCCAAAGCGAATCAGGCTATGAGAGACGCCGTAGTGAAGGGCTCCGGAAATTTCGACCACCTGGGGTTCTTTAACGTGCACTGACATCGCACAGTACACGGGCCTCTAGAATTTCTCCTCCAAAGAAATTCTAGCCGCAGCGGCCGGCATCGAACCCGCGTCTTTTGGGTCAGCAGCCGAGCACCATAACCACTGAGCCACCGCGGCGGCGTAAGCAATCTTTAAGTGTCTCCGCCAAATTTTTTCTGTTTTTAAACTAGTTTTCCTTTTCGCAGTATAATATCCGAAAGTAATCTGAACATTAGTAGATAAATTACCAAAACGTCGGCAGTTTTGTTCAAACGTTTTCTCGTGTTTCATGGTGAAGGGACTTGTACAGTCTTTGCCAAAAGTAACCAGGCTGCACGTTTTTCTTCTCAGTCGAATATTGAAGCTATTAAGCCAGGCACCAAGCTCTAAATATCTGTATGGTAAGAAGAACCTCTGTTCTCACCTTCAAAGAACTTTTTGATCTTTAGGAAAGCCGTAAGGGCTCTGTTATACGAATGAGAAGCAAAAAATGGAGCCTGGTTACGTTTGACAAAGACTGTACGTGCAGGCAGGTACAATGCACAAGGTAGGTATAAGACTGGAAGTTTAAAATATATTGTATGCATGGGGACATTGCTGTGCAAGGGCTCCGGAAATTTTTCCAGTCATAACACGCCGCAATATGTTAAATTAAGTTACCCCCTTCGGTAAGAGTATGTGGTACGAAATTGCGTGCATTAAAGGGTAACAAACAAGAAATAAAGTAGACAAAACAAACTTGGCGGTAATACCCGCTTGGGGGGACAGAGGTTTAGAGCCCCATTGCTTGTCAGCGTTTTGCAGCGTGCAGTCTGGTTGCAGGAGACGTGTACATAGAGTGGAGGAAGGCAGCGACGCGATGAGTTCCGGCCGCCATGAATGGAACTGACCGCTAGCTGCCACTGTGACTCACGCCAGCACCGCCGGCCCCGATAACAGCTGCGACTCGCGGCTCATTTCCTGCCGAGCACGGCACGTGCTTCGTCGCCAACCACCGGTTCCCTGTACGGAACGGTCGCGCAAGGCGTCGCTTCACTATGCGTCGACATCGCATGCGAGCAGTTGTCGAGGCGGGGGAAAAAAAGGTTTTTCATTTTCGAGAGGGCGAAGAACCGATAGCAATAGTGATAGGTGCACCGATACTGAGCTTCTTTAACCTCTTGAGTGGTTCCTCACAGTCACCCACTTCCAGGCCCACATGGACCACGTGACAACAGGTGACATATTCCCCAGGGAGCCAGCTCCCCATCCAAGATATCCTCTGAGAACAAGTTGAGTTTGGGTTTGGGTTATTGGGGTTTAACGTCCCAAAGCGACTCAGGCTATGAGGGACGCCGTAGTGGAGGGCTCCGGAAATCTCGACCACCTGGGGTTCTTTAACGTGCACTGACATCGCACAGTACACGAGCCTCTAGAATTTCGCCTCCATCGAAATTCAGCCGCCGCGGCCGGGATCGAACCCGCGTCTTTCGGGTCAGCAGCCGAGCGCCGTAACCACTGAGCCACCGCGGATGGGCGAGAACAAGTTGAAGTTGGACTGTATTGTCAGATTCCGCCTTTTGATGACAAGAAACTTACTCTTAGTGAAAGCGGACCTTTCCTTAACTAGGAAAGGTCAAAAAATGAACATTACGCATCCACCTCGCAAGCGGGATGTGCGTGGTTCAATCCATACAGTTGTCGGGTACCACCGGTGGTACACTGGGTGCAAGCTTTTCCCTGGCCTGATGCTCGGCTTATCTGGGGTGAAATGCTTGGGAAATGGGTCTCGGAGGCCACCTACCACAGCCGCCGCGGTGGCTCAGTGGTTGCGGCGCTCAGCTGCTGACCCGAAAGACGCGGGTTCGATCCCGGTCGCGGCGGCCGAATTTCGATGAAGGCGAAATTCTAGAGGCCTGTGTGCTGTGCGATGTCAGTGCACGTTAAAGAACCCCAGGTGGTCGAAATTTCCGTAGACCTTCACTACGGCGTACCTCATAGCCTGAGTCACTCTGGGACGTTAAACCCCCATAAACCAAACCACCCATCGTAAATGAAAGTACCTTGTGTCATGAAGCTATTTGACAAAAGCTGTCCTTGAGCCATACAATCATTGTCACCATCATAAGGAAAAGGCACCGCCACCCCTCATAAAAATGGTCTATAGACAGTCTATAGACTTCTTATTGACTCTATTGACTTCCTATAGATATTGCTTTTTGTCTATTCATAGTCTATAGACTGTCTATAGACAAAGGTCTACTAAAAGTGTATGGTCATAAATCTATATACTGTCTATGGCATTTGTAATGCCTATAGATTTTGTCTATAGACAGTCTATAGACTTTATAGACACAAGTCTATAGACACTCTATAGACTGTCTAAAACTTTTTGCAAGGAACCACCGATCGTTTTGGCGACTAATCTGCTCTATTTAAACACATATTTTAGCCGTGGGTCCTGGAGGCTAATCTACAAGTTCATTAATTTTAGAAGGTGATTCGCGGAGCCCTGTCCGTCTTGGCGTCACGAGTTCGCATCGAGTGAAGGGAAAATTTCTGAATCCAAGTTTCTCAACAATAAATTCATCTTTGGTCATCGAACAAACAAACATCAGCATAGCTAGAAAAAGCCATAAAATGTTTTTCTCACTGAGAACAAAAATTAAATGGAGTAGCTCTCAACGGCCACGTGACAACCATGTCGTAACGATGCGGCAATCACGTGAGGAAACGCAATGTGTAGGAAATATGGGCAGCACTTAGAACGAGGAAGTTTTTAGTTGCGACAAACTGCTTACAACGACGTCGTTTACTGCGGAGAATGTTTCTCATGTAGTTCAAGCATGGAGAAAAAATCAACACGAATGCATTAAAGGAACATTGAAGCTATCCTTCTGCATGGCTCCACTGTTTTTTTTTTAATCCTTAGCCGCCGCTGAAGATGGAACTAAAAAAAAAAGCCTTTTTTTGTTTTATTCGACAAATGCGCCACGTTTAGAAAGTGGGATGGGGATGCACACAAACAGGAGAACTGAGCACGTTCGAGAGCTTATCTTCGATGAAGGAAAACAGAAGATGACTGAATATACCTGGACCGTCAACTACGCCAGTTACAACGAACCCTTAATGCACAGTCTTTTCCAAAAGTAACAGGGCACAGGTGGTTTCTTTCTTAGCCGCGTAGCGAAGCACTTATGGCAGCCCTTAAGCTATGAATCCGTATATAGTGAGGTGAGCCCTTGTCCTGACGTTCTGACACCTTTCGGCCTCTAGGGGTGCCTTGAAGGCTCCGTTACGCGGTTGAGAATCAAAAACCTGTTGCCCGGTTACTTTTGGCAAAGGAGCACCTCATGTGTCGAAGAACATTCTACGGAATGCCAAGAGAGGAATGTAGAAGTCAAATTTCTTGTCAAACGTGCGTTATGCGATAAACGGAGTGGCGTCCATATTCCGATAAACATTTTTGGCCACGCTTTCAAAAAAAATCTGCATCAATATAACAAAAAAATATTGATACTATGTTCATTTCTTTGATTTTTTAATTACATTTTCTTCATCACTTGCTATACATTAGTAGTGAGGGTGAGGCATTCTATCTATCTCAACGTACAGTGACTGCGAAAAGATCACTGCGTGCTGTGACACGTTTCAGACTTAAACAAGCCTTAAAACTGCCGGGATCCCGACCTGATCTCTCTATTCCGAAACACAACTCGAAAGGAACCTATCTAGCAGCAGAACTGGCTTACTGTCCACATTGCTTCTTAGAAGGTGCCAGCGAGCTCTGCCTAATACGTAAGAAAAATTCTGAATTCTTAGCCGCGAGCTTGGCGCTGAACTATAAGGGCATTTCTCTCTCTCTTAGAATGCCTGGTTTTTGTGAGCCCTCGCAGCCACGGAGGTATGGCTGATAGCCCTGCATGTGCCATCTGCGGGTATGATGAAACTATATCCCACATTATTTGTGACTGCCCTGCCTACAGCGCCGAAAGGCGTCTAGATCCACACCCACTGACGGAAATGAAGATTCTCGGCCACTGGCCGCGGCGATCGTCGGCGGTGAAGGCCTCCAAGGCACTGCTCCACTTCTTGCGAGCTTCTGGCCTGCACGATACGCTGTGACTTCAACGAACGTGACTTTTCATAGTGACTTCAATTTTCTGCTACTCTCTTTTCTCTTTAATTTTTGTCCCCTCACTCCCTTCCCCCCCTTGTAGGGTAGCAAACCGATTATAATTCAGGTTAACCTCCCTGCCTTTCCTCTTCTACCTCCTCCTCCTCCTCCTCCTTGCAGTCACGGAAAGTTTCCTCTAAGCTCTTACCAGCGAGCGAAGAGTGTCGTATGCTTCTGAGGCTATAGCCTCACAAGCGTAACACGTGGCATGCTGCTAAGGCTATAATAGCCTTGGAAGCACTTCACGCAAACAGCTGCAGCAGCGGATTAAATTTCGAGAAGTGCGTTTGGGGGCAGTACTCGGCTACAGAGAACAATCCCAGCAACGCATATAATGGATCTAGGTAGCAAACCTCACGAACAAGAAGGCGAAAACGCGCACTGAAGAAACGTCAGGAGAAGATATGAGCACTGGCAATCCATATATATCATGCATAGATGAACGACGCAGGCCAGACAGACCACTTCGCGCTCGAATGGTAGATCGCCGATAGAGCCGAAATGATGTTCAGCCAGTAGTATTACAGAAAGAACGCAAAGGCCAAGGAACGAGCGCACGCTTCACGCTGAAGCCCACGAGCTGTCCTCCGCTAAAGAGTTTGAAGTAAACCAACCACACGCATGATCGGTCTTTCTCACCAGCTAGCCGGACAAAGGCAAGAGGGAGCTTGGACGAAAGAAAGAAAAAAAAAAGGACGTAGGTTCGAACTCCGAGAAGCCAAGCATGAAAAAAAAAGAAAATAAGATGACAGAAGAATGGAAATGACGAGGGAGAAAAAGAAGATAGGAAAAAAAAAATTCCTGCCCATTTCAAATCACGCAGGAAACAATAGAGTGCAGCGGCCACGAAAATATGCGAAGGGGAGAGGCCGAAAAAGGAAGAAACAAAAAGAAAAGCTCGAGATTCTCATCTGTTTTTCGCTCGCTACGTGTATGTAAGGGAAGTAATACGACAGGCACAGGTCCAGATGAAGATACAGAGTGACGGAGAAAAAGAAACAAATAAACAACGAAGCGGCGCACGTGCCTCTATGTAAGACAGATTTGAAGAATGCATTGGAAAGAGAGAGCGGCAATACTGAAGATAAAATAAAAAAAAGCGAATGAACTAAAGCCAGGGAAGGGTTGCAAAGGAGACAAGTCGGGCTGGGAGCGCGTCGCAACACTCTCATTATGAAGACGTATCGAACGATTGTTCCGGTGGTTCCACAGTCGTGAGGGCTCTGCGAGTGTGGAGGCGAAGGCGAATCAAATCGGAGGAATAGGGCGGAATAAAAAAGCAAATAAAAGGAAAAAGAAAGGAGTGATGCGCTGAAAAAAAAAGATATATATGGGCGGAGGCGCAGACAATAGCGGGATTTGAACAAAAGCGGCCGTTACCCTTTTCTTACCCTTTAGGTACAGAAGCGAGAAGAGTCGTGAGAAATTTTCGACAGACGTGGTTCGCGCGTCGAGGCGTTTATAAACTCGTCTCGGAATGTCTGCGATGAGAACCCGTGGGACGGCTACACGCGACGTCAGATTTCGTCGCACTGCATGCAGCCAGGTTAAGAAGGGGAAAGAAAATTAATACAGCCGTCTAAAGAAAAAGAACAAAAGATCATGACTGAATTTTTAATTCATATGAAATAATGCACTGAGGGCTGGCGTCAAGAGTTTTTTTTATTGTCCTCAAATTAGTGACATTTTCATGCAAAGATTCAGTGCAACTTCGCTAATGTAGTTAGCTGTGGAAACACCACGGTATAACTCCTATAGGTTCACAATTTCTTCTTTATGGAATTATATACATTGATGGAAGCTGTAGCAAATTTCGCGACAATTATACCATTATCTTCGTCAACTGTGTACACAAACGCGGTATTCGATAAAGGGCGAGTACACTGCAGAGTCTACGCCTGTCTACGCTGCCAGATCCTACACAGCGGCTCGGTCTCTCCGAGGACGCCTAGTAAACGCACTGTAGAGTACGTTTTGCAACGCAGGAAATATTAAAATAATTAAGATCTGGGACAACTCTCTCATTGAGTTACACTCAGTAAACAAGCACAGAGGGAAACTTAAGGACAACTGCCAGCAAGATACGAATGACAACAAAGCAGACGGCTCAAAGACTGGAAGCAGGAAAGGGAGATCAAGAAAGTTTGGGAAAATTATTCATATTCATTAATTTCGGTTTTTAGACTTATCTTTCGTCGGAGACACGGTGATTTCGACTCGTTTATCCACTAAACGAACCGCAGGAATAAGGAACGGAGCGAGAGAAAAACGCTTATCGAAAATCGGCAGCTTGCTATGCCTGAGTTTTTAACGTCACCTCTGACGAGGGACGCTTCATTAAGCACCGCTTCAATCGTTCCGCTCCAACGCTACTCGCGCTAGCGTATACAAGAAATAAACGTCCAGGATTCATCTCTGAATAACGAATGCCGGTTGGAATGACGAAAGCGAAGGTAAGAAAGAGGGACGCAGAAAACCAAGACAGAGGAATCAGATGCGTAAAGGGGACTTGTCTTCCGACGCGCTTATCGCCAGTCGTCACATTGCAGAGTAGCTTCGGAGTGGCATGCACTCACACATGCACACAAAGAAACACGGAAACGCACGTTCACAATCTAAAACATAAAAACTAACTCGGTGTCCCCAAAGGCCCTTATCGCGAATCGACAACGTACTCAACTTTCATGGCCGCAAAAGACGAGTGGAGAAAGAAACGTTTAGCGGCTCAGTTATCGCCACAAACAGATACGCGCCTCACGTTGTTCACTCTTCCTTCTTGCATTCAAACATTATTCAGGGGGCGCAAAACGGGCGCCGTAAAGAAGCGACGAACAAAACAAAAGAAACGGAGGGCGAGAAGTGTGCGAACGCATACTGCATCGCTCTCTCTCTCTCTCTATATATATATATATATATATCTATATATATATATCCCCATGCATAAATACCCCCAAAGCAGAAGGTTTGAAAGCCGTCGCCGTAGCTCAGAGGTAGAGCACCGGACGCGTAATTCGGAGATCGTGGGTTCGGATCCCACCGGCGGCATGTGGTTGTTTTTTCTTCTGCTTTTCCAATCAATTAGCTTTAAGCGATAACATTTTCAGTAATATTCTAAATCGAACAACGGCACAAATAAATAAATTAAAAATAAAAAATCCCCTCCGTCCCTTTGCCTTCTTTCATATATATATATATATATATGAAAGAAGCCAAGGGACGGAGGGGATATTTTCTTTTTAATTTATTTATTTGTGCCGTTGTTCGATTTAGAATATTACTGAAAATGTTATCGCTTAAAGCTAATTGATTAGAAAAGCAGAAGAAAAAACAAACACATGCCGCCGGTGGGATCCGGAGGTCGTGGGTTCGGAACCCACCGGCGGCATGTGGTTGTTTTTTTCCTGCTTTTCTAATCAATTAACTTTAAGCGATAACATGTTCAGTAATATTCTAAATCGAACAACGGCACAAATAAATAAATTAAAAAGAAAAAATCCCCTCTGTTCCTTGGTTTCTGTGGCTGTTGGCTTCTCTCATACTTATAACGAGCCCCTCATTCCCCTTCCCATATATATATATATATATATATATATATATATATATATATATATATATATATATATATATATATATGTGTGTGTGTGTGTGTGTGTGTGTGTGTGTGTGTGTGTGTGTGTGTGTGTGTGTGTGTGTGTGTGTGTGTGTGCGCGCGCGTGCGCGCGTGTGTGTGTGTGCTCGCTTCACAAATCTCTACATACAGCTCCTTGGAGCCTACAAAGGCGCGAGGCTCTCATCGGAGCTATACGCAATCCACCAAGCTTCTCCGCAAGCAAGGACTGCAGTGACAGCGCCAACCACGTGCGAACACATTGCGAAGGCAGCGCCACGTATAAGTAGCGGACGGTGGCCGCAGCCAGCGGCGCACGCTTTTTTAATGAGACAGAATATGCGGCTTTCACGTACGAAAGCACGGAAAAGTGGAGGTGCAACGGCAACGAGACGGACGAGACAAAATGAATCGCCGCGGCGTCGAGCCGTGTCTGCTGATTAGCTGAGAAAAAGTAAAGGAACAAAAAAAGGTAAAGAACAAAACAAAGCAGGAAAGAAAAGGAAATAAGACATCCAGGCAGGGATTGCGGCCCAAAAAACAAATGGGCAAACGGGCAGTACGTTATTCAAAGCTCTGTGTACAAGGGAGGACAGGCAGAGTGAGAAAAGTCGAAAGAAAGGATCGCTTTATCGCCTTCTGAGTGGACGTACCACAAGGGTTGGGGCTTGCGTAATTAATTCCGCATTGCTTCCAAATTGTTTTTTTTTTATTCTCTCTATCTATATCTCGCTCCTCTCACTCTCTTTCGAGTGGAACGATTCAATGAAGCGGGCGCATAATTCGTTGAAATGGGAAAAAGGAAAGCACCCGGTGAAAAAAGTCTATGAAAAAGAAACGAGCACGGCAAGCTTCTTGTTTCGTCCCTCGCCCTTGCATCTCATCCTCCCCTTCGTGGTCCCACCTCCTCCGCGTCTGTCGCTCTCGTTTTGTGGTTCTTAATGTATGCTAATTACTGCTCCTATGTACGTTTCTTCGCCTCTCATTCGGGACCCCTCGTCATCCCCTCCAATCGACGCAGATTTTGATCCGTTGTGCGTTTTTTTTTTTCGTTTTTTTTCGCCAGCCCCGAAAGACAACTTCACCCGAGCTATCTTTCTATCCCTGCCATCATCGCTTCATACTTAACGGAAATTCAGCACTGTCGAAAAAAGGATACGTTCATAAAGGGGAATACAAAGTGTAGAGTATGATGCCAAATAGGGGAGGGGGTTATCCCTCATAAAGTGTTCTACAGACTATCTATAGAGTTCTTATAGTGTCTATTGCCTTCCTAATAGACTTCTTATAGTTTCTATAACGTTCCTATAGATATTTCCTTTTGTCTATTCATAGTGAATAGACTATCTTTAGATTTCTTATAGTTTCTATTGCCTTACTAAAGATATTGCTTTTTTGTCTTTTCTTAGTGTATAGACTGTCTATAGACAGCTGTACTAAACGTGTATTTGGATAAAACGATCTGCCGGGGCTAGTCGGTTGCGATCCATATGTACCAGCAGCGCGAAACAATCATGAAAAAGATGAAGATAGGAAGGAGTGCTGATTGTCAGCGCTGTGTCCCATCCGCATCTTTCTCCTGCCCGCCGCGGTGGCTCAGTGGTTAAGGCTCTCGGCTGCTACCTCGAAAGACGCGGGTTCGATCCCGGTCGCGGCGGCCGAATTTTGAATGGAGGCGAAATTCCAGAGGCCCGTGTACTGTGCGATGTCAGTGCACGTGAAAGAACCCCGGGTGATCGAAATTTCCGGAGCTCTTCTCTACGGCGTCCCTCATAGCCTGAGTCGCTTTGGGACGTTAAACCTCAATAAACCAAACCAATCTTTTCCGCATTTTGCTCGCACTGCTGATACATGTAAAAGTGTATGGCGATAAATCTATAAATTGACTATAGACTGTCTATGGGATTTTTATTACCTATAGACTAGTCTAGGTTTGGTTTGGTTTATTGGGGCTTAACGTCCCAAAGAGACTCAGGCTATGAGGGACGCCGTAGTGGAGGGCTCTGGAAATTTCGACCACCTGGGGTTCTTTAACGTGCACTGACATCGCACTGTACACGGGCCTCTCGAATTTCGCCTCGGTCGAAATTCAGCCACCACGGCCGGGATCGAACCCGCGTCTTTCGGGCCAGCAGCCGAGCTTCGTAACCACTGAGCCACCGCGGCGGGGTGGACTAGTCTAGGACTTGCCTATAGAAAGTCTATAAGGTTTATAGATAAAGCCCATAGACTGATTAAACACTTATATGCGCTGAAGAGCTGAGGCTGGTACAGGATACTAATTACTAGAAGCCATAGCGCGACCGAGAACGTCCACGATGCAAGCAGGGGTAGCGGAGCACGTACAGGGTCGCTCAGGCGTACGGCGGCGCGTGCCCTTCGCGCTTTGCGAAGCGCTGCCGCCGAAACCTGGCTCGAATGGGCGGCGCCAGGCACATGCGCGGAAAGAGCAGCCGGCAGTGCTTACTAAGCATGCAACTTTGCCGGAGATTCTAGACGGCTCTCCGCAGCATTGCATGGCGAAGTGTGGCGGTCACGTGTTCAGGTGTTTCCGTTCATATTGAGCGACAATGTCGATGATGTCAAAGAGGAACTGACTGCATGTCCGCCATGCGGCTGTAGTTTGTATACGTGTAGTTTGTATACGTTTGTATACGTGAGCCGTGGTGGCTCAGTAGTTACGGCGCTCGGCTGCTGACCCGAAAGACGCGGGTTCGATCCCGGTCGCGGCGGCCAAATTTCGATGAAGGCGAAATTCTAGAGGCCTGTGTGCTGTGCGATGTCAGTGCACGTTAAAGAACCCCAGGTGGTCGAATGTCCGGAGCCCTTCACTACGGCGTCCCTCATAGCCTGTGCTGCTTCGGGACGTTAAACCCCAATAAACCAAACCAAACCAAGCACACAGTATTGCGAGCAAAATGCTAATCTGGATGGGGTACTGCATTCACCGTGCAATAAGGGCTAGCATATCGTGATGAGAATGTCGTAAGATGTTCAGCCATGGCCTGCACAGCGCACAATGTACCGTATATAAGCGGCACCGTACAGTGCACCCTGTACCGCATATATGTAGTAGATGGTAAGGTGTTCAGGCAAGTCAATTTGCTATGTCCCCAACGTAGTGGCAGTCCAACAAAACTGCGAAGTGCAGAGCCCAAGAACAGCGGATGCTCAGTCTGGATGATGTTGGAAGTCACCAATATAACAAAAGAAGTGTGCAGTTGGCCACGCGTACCGGATGCCGTGAGGGGACAGGATGCTCGCTTTCGACTCTATCTTCCTAGCGGTCAGCACATCCACCCTTCTAACGGCATCCGGCCCCCAGCAAGACACCATAACAAGGGAAAGAAAAAAGAAACTGTTTTTAGTGGACAACAAAGACTAGTACGCTATAACTCTCTAATGACTTCCTGCCCAGCCATTGCATCAAATTCCTTTTGAAAAAGAAATGATAACACAGCACACGCGCGCTGTTAGGAATGGCCGTGCGGTGCGACTCCGCATGTAATACCATATACCAGCCATCGAGTCGTAGTTTTTGCCACTGAACCCATGACAACGCATCATACATAAAGCGAGGTTTAATGGCAGTTTCTTACAAGCAAACGGGGTCGTTAAATGATTCTGTTCCCAAGAAAAGGGCACATTTCGCAGACTTCACACGACATAAAAACTAGGCACTAAATTGGGAAGACTTTTCTTAAGCTTAAAATTTACTTGATGCAAGTTTTCAAGCGGGTCGCTCCTTTGAAATTCAGGAAGCGTGTATCATTCGCACACAAGGTGCACAAAGGAGCAAAGCCGTCTCCTCGTTTCCTTCAGTGAGATGCGGAATTATCTATACCACGATCATTGCAATCCTCCTCTGTCTACGCTAAATGAACATGAGCCGCCGCGGTGGCTCAGTGGCTATGGTGCTCGGCTGCTGGCCCGAAAGACGTGGGTTCGATCCCGGCCGCGGCGGTTGAATTTCTTTGGAGGAGAAATTCGAGGCCCGTGTACTGTGCGATGTCACTGCACGTTAAAGAACCCCAGGTGGTCGAAATTTCCGGAGCCCTCCACTACGGCGTCTCTCATATCCTCAGTCGCTTTGGGACGTTAAACCCCATAAACCAACCAACCAACCTAAATGAACAAGATCAAGTACTTATGACACTCACCCTACAGGCCGCTGCGACACGAATCGAAGTTTGTTATTTCAGCATAACTCCCTGTACATCCTCCGGCTTCAAAATAGTGTGGGACGTTGTTATTTTTTAGTTATCAGCCGCATGGGTTGACGTGAATAAAGCAGTAAAAGCAAACAGTTCAAGATTGCCCACTGACAAACGTTAGGTACCAGGCCATACTACTGATAGCCCCGTTAAAACCGACGTCCTTCTGTATAATTAAGTCTCTCAGTCATTCAATCATTCCTATTTATTACGAATCTCCCACTAATCGCATACGTTACGAAGTGGTTCAATCGCAAGGAACCGAGTTGCACAGAACAGCCAATGGCGCCCACAAAACCGCGTTTGTTTCCGATTCCGCTTTAATAAATCTTTTCCTTCCATAAAAAGAATTATATACGCCCGTCACCGTTTACCGCTCGCTGCGCACCGCTGCTTGCTGCGTTCTTTTACAATTATTATCATCTTTTACTTTTATACCTGTTTTTTTTATTCCTGTTCTAAGCACAGCAGGCGCACTTGCGAGCCCTCAGCCATTGGCGAGGTCGTTATTGCGGCAGCAATCGCGTCTACCGCGCAGCATACAAGCGAGGGCCAACACTTGCACATGCGTTCACGGCGGTCGGTGCTGAACACATGCGTCATTGTGGCGCTCTTTCGCAGATATAAATAAATGATAAAGAAAGCAAAGATAACGCCAGCCTCTCTGCAGCTTGCTGCGGCACTCCGCAACCAACTGCTGCTTGGACCAAAGTGGATGTCGCCCAGCCGGCATGATACGGAAAAAAAAAACAACAAAATTTAGAGAGTCCCTTTAAAGTCAGAATAAAAAATGAGAACAGAACGGACCTACCACGAGCACTGTGGAACAGGCAGGCTTACAAAAACAAAAAAAAAGGGCGGCTGGGAAAAAGGGGGGGGGGGGGGGGTTAAAGTATGACACAGGAAGAGCTGCGAGCACCGACTACGCGGTCCGTGCACAAACTCTCGTCGGCTGGAGCTCGCCACATAGGCGCCGAGGTTGTGGTGTTCTTTTATCTTTTTTTTTCTCTAGCAGAAGAGGTCGCCGGTTGGATAGCCGGATGCAGCTCTGCGGCCCCGTTTTTACAGGAAATATTGTAAAAAATAAAAATAAAGAGGGCAGGAAAGTAGATGCGGTCGACATGCTGCCCCATGCTGAAGAATGCTCACGTTTAGAGGTTGGCATATAGAACAGTAATGGCGGTGTCCCACTACAGCTTGGGAGATAGCCTAGAACACACGGTACCTCAATTTATTAAATCCATATTTTTGCTTAAAGCAGTCACTGAGGAACTATTAACCAACGAAAATTACAAACGTGTTTGAAGAAGACACCCGCCTGGCCAGGTAGCAACTTCAAAAACGGTGCTCTGGAGCTAATATGGCTGGTTGGTTTAGGTTGGTTTATGGGGGTTTAACGTCCGATAGCGACTCAGGCCATGAGGGACGCCGTAGTGAAGGGCTCCGGAAATTTCGACCACCTGTGGTTCTTTAACGTGCACTGACATCGCACAGTACACGAGCCTCTAGAATTTCGCCTCCAACGAAACTCGACCGGCGCAGCCGGGATCGAACCCGCGCCTTTCGGGCCAGCAGCCGAGTGTAATAACCACTGAGCCTCCGCGGTGGCCCGAATACATATTTTTCCTGGAAGGAATCACTAAGGACTTATTAACCAACGAAATTTACAAAGGTGTTTGAAAAAGGCATCCTCCTGGCAAGGTGGCAACTTCAAATGCGGTGCTCCGGAATTAATATGCCATTTTTATAAAAAGTTTACTTTTATTGAATGAATTTAAACACCCTGTATAGTTTGCTAGCTGGAGAAAATAAAAAGCCTGCGTGTTGCTAATGAAGTAAGCCAAGTGCACGCCAGCGACGGTCTTAAACGGTGAAAATCGCAGTCGAAATAGATTTTGTAGAGCGCATCACCGGTATTCTCTACGTTCTCAGAAAGGATAGTACAATGTTGAAAGTGTTCAGGATTTGGATTTTCCGTTCGCGGAATTTAAACGATATGCAAGTCATGAACTCTTTTCATTCCCGGCTGCTGGCTTCAGAGGGTATAAATTCCTACTACAGCATGTGCGAAAGAGAACTATAGGCATTCGCTTTCAAGATCAGGCTATACAATATTATCGGCATAAACTTTGTAAGTTAAAATAAGGATGGGTAGTGGCTAAGCATATGTACTTAACGAAAACTGCAGAATTGCAGCTGGAAGATTGCCAGTTGCCCAATATGGAATTTTCCCAGGTTTAGTAGAAGAGCGAAAAGGCACTGACAGATATTGTTTTTTCTTTCTTGCTTTAACTGTGCTCTCTTTTGTTGTCTTTCTTCCTGTCCGTGGCCGTATTATCGCGCTTCTGTTAAGTCTGATCGGTCTATATAAATCGGCTTTTTTTTTTTCTCACCACTTTCCCATTCCGCTGTCTTCTCTTATTTAGGCTGACGCCGTTTACTGGATTGTTTATTAACAGAAAATAGGGCACTCGTATCTCCATATGACCCATGAGGCATAGCGGGGAAATCTCAAGGCAATGATGACGCCTTCGAAGGTTCAAAATATCACAGGCAGACACGCAGAAGCTATTCGTTATGTATGCGCACTTTGAATGTTTACTACGTTGAGGTTCCTACAGCGATTTTGGGAGCGTTCCGGATTGCGCCGTTCTGCAGTTGTCAGGTAGCACGAGCGCCAGTTGGTGCAAATGAATTTTTAATATCAGTCTCCGACATTTTCGGCACGTTTGTCTTCGACCAGAACACACGCAAGAATAAGTGTCGCGTCAGGGGTAATGCTAGGCTCCGCTGTGTGCCCCAAACATGAGCGGACATCGCCAGAAGCAATCGTAAGGTCACAGGAATGGAAAATATATCTCTGCACGACGGTTCTGGAATAGCAAAAAGAGTGAGCTTTTACTGCTGTAAGTCTGGATGCTTTAAAGCGTTTCCATGCTTTCCCTGCTTGCGTAACAAGAGTTGTCTTGATACTGTCTCGAATATGTAAATACTTGAGCACAATTCATTACCCTGTAGCCTACTGAACCTACGCGACAGTTGTTCCAATGCTGTTTAATAAAACGTTCTATTTCTGGCCTGCCTCTTAAAGGCCCGTATTTGCTGTAAATGAATCAATAGTCTTTAATTCCGGGATCGATTAATCGCCTTGTTGAACTGTGGGGTAGTTAAAGCAGAGGAACAATAAAGCATATAGAATATGCATCTAACACTCGGGTCGAGAACTTAGTAGAGGTCGCGGTAAATATTCGATCGGCAAAACACACCGAACAGTAATGTGGCGATGGTCGAACACGCTTGCTATCATTGAATACGATGGGCAGTGGGCACCAGAATGTTCCATACTTGCAGCAATTTGCCTTGCGGTTTTAGCGATCAAGAGCTAGCGATTCAACTGGAGCTAAATTAAGGCGCAGTTTGGGTCAACTTCCTTGGTAGGAAATAATAACAGACCACGAGAAAAATATACAGCTCGGTTTCGCAGTTATTCGCTCTGGATATCGTTACTACACTCATTTCGCCCATAAGCAGAAAAATTATCACTAATCATTTTGAGGTCGAAGCAAGTGCAGAAAATCGTTGCCGGAAATTTCAAAATCACAGCCCCTTTCTGGGCACCTGCTTTTTACACTACACGAGCAACAAAAACAACTAGCATCACCTGACCAACACACGTGGTCAGCGTGGCGGAATGCCTTTCACGTATGATAGGCATCCTTCGGGGAACGCGTAAAGTCATTACCTAGGATTCCAAAATGACCACCATTTTTTTCCTTCTTTTTGCTCAACAAATATGAGAAGCGTAACCAAAAGAACGCGCGTGGGGACCGCAGCCACAATAGTTACACCACGATGTACACGATAACGCCGTAGGTCCACTGCTCGGCCTCTCGATCCTGTCGAGGACGCCAACTGTATCACGCGCACTATTGCGATGGCATGATTCGCAGCGCATGTGTGGTGGGAGTCCTTCTGAGGCCGGCTGCTATGCTTTTCGCGCAGGTGGGACAACTATGGGAAGTGCTGTGCGCAGAGCACGGCTGGGAACGAGCGACGGTGTAAAGCAACAGGAAGAAGGGAAAATGAAAGAAGAGAGAAATGAGTAGTTGCAGAGAAGGAGCTCAAGAGAGAGGCAGGTCGCACACAGCTATAAAAGTGGCCATGTCGAATACTCTATATGTAGCGACGATCACAGAAGAAGCACTGCGACATGTGGGGCGACCTGTTGCTGTTGCCGACTTCTGGGGAATGGAAAGGAAGGTGCACGAAAGGAGAAAAAGAAAGAAAACGAAAGCCGGCAACTGTTCCGCACAGCGAATGGGGAGACAAAGCGCAGCGCACAAGCACGAGTGGCGCCAGCAGCAACGGGCTCTTTGCAACACAGCAACACACGTACAGACACATGCTTGTGCGAGCAGAAAAAAAACGCAGTTAGAAAAAAAAAGAAAACATTTTCGAAAAGATAATAGGAGCCTGGCAACATGCACGAGTGGCTGGGAAAACGTAGACCCCAGCTGGTGGTCTTCTACGCACGAACCTACACGTTCAGGCGAACAAGAATTCGCGTTCTGTTTACCGAAAAGAGCGTGGTGCCGGTTGTTGCGAAAATCGGTTCTGTAGGCAGAAAATCGAGCAGTAATGGTCTCACTTCTCGGTGGACACCTCCACTAAGTCGTGAGGGAACGGAGGACGGCAGGAGTGACAGGAGAGAGAGAGAAATATACGTGATGCAGTGGAAAGCTGTAGGGTAATTCCGACCACCTGGAGATCTTTTGTGTCGTTTAAAAAGATACTGTGGACTATTCAATCTAATTTTTGTTCATAGTAAAAATGTATTATATGGCTCTTTCTGGCTGTGTTGACACCTGTCTGGCAGCAGGAGACACATTTATCGCTGAGAAATTTGATGGAAAATTTTTTTCCATAACTCGATTCAAAGTTGCGACGCAATGACGGAAATAGGGACAGTTACCCCATTCTTGAGTGCATGGAGGTGCAGCCTAGCCTCAGGAAAGGCAGAAAAAATGTCTTGATGCACCGGAGCTCGCGTGCGAAAATCTAGTGGCGGAGACACGTGCATTTAATTTCTTGGCCATTTTTAGCTTTAAACTGCTGAGGTTTCAGGGAAAGTAATTTCTGTGCGATTTGAGCACGGCAATTACCGTTATATTTGCCCCAGCCATTGGACTTGATTTGAAAGGAACGCTGGGAACAGATTGAATTGCGTTTGTATCGGTTGGTTGGTTTATTGGGGTTTAACGTCCCAAAGCGGCTGAGGCTATGAAGCGGCTGCGGCGTCTCTCATAGCCTCAGCCGCTTTGGGACGTTAAACCCCAATAAACCAACCAACCGATACAAACGCAATTCAATCTGTTCCCAGCGTTCCTTTCAAATCAAGTCCAATGGCTGGGGCAAAGATAAGCGACCGGCCGCACAGGCACCAGCAAAGTTTCTCTATATTACGAAGGGCGCCACCGCCGGCGTCAAAATCTGTACAAGGTGCTTAAAGAGCACTTAATCCATGGCAGGAATGCCGCGAAGACAAGGTTTCTTACTTGCCTTGGCTAGTGCTGGACCGAAAAATTACGAGGAACTTTAGCGGCTAAAGTGCTGAAAGGCGAAAGCCTGAGTGATGCATTCTGCTACACGATTGTTCACTTCACATTTTGTTGGTGCATTAATTAACTGCCAATTAATGACGCTTAAGCTTCGCCTTTAGGAGTGGAACGCGACAGCGTGTTGTAGCGCTGCCACGGAGTCCATTGAACGCCACCACCCGTTCGGCGCGATGCCTTGCCTTTTGACCAAAGCCTCGCTGGAAGTAGTTCTAGGGGGGCAACTGATCCAAGAACAGAACATGGTGCGAATCCTAGGCATGTGGCTGCAGAGCAGCCGAAAATGCAGCCATACCATCAGCCTGTTGAGAAGAGCCGCGGAGCAGGTTGGCAGAATGATCAGTAGAATCTCTCAGAGAAGGTACGGGATGAAAGAAGAAGATACCCTCAAACTCGTCAACAGCCTAATCGTTAGCAGAGTTATGTACTCCTTGCCCTACCACGCAACAACAAAGGCGGAGCGAGAGCAAGCCGACTGTATTCTCAGGAAGGCATACAAGATTGCTCTACACCTGCCCAGAAACGCATCAAACGAGAAGCTACTCCAACTCGGAATCAGCAATACCTTCGATGAGCTTGCCGAGGCTCAATTGGGGGCACAACTCATCAGACTCAGAGGCTCCTCTACGGGAAGGGCGCTCCTGAGAAGGTTGGGTCGGAACACGTGCGGACTCATAGACAGATACGCGGACGTACCGGACGACCTTAGAAAGACCTTTAATGTAGGACCCCTGCCTAAAAACATGGATCCTAACCTACACGAGGACAGACGAAAAGCAAGGGCCGAGCAGATAGAAAGGAGGCTAGGCCGATCAGAGAACACAGTCTATACGGACGCCTCCATGTACGTACATGCAGGGAAGCGCTTAGCCGCTACGGTGGTAGTTAATAGCACAGGAGACATGGCCACATGCGCCTCAGTGGAGGTCGTGGGCATAACGGAGGCCGAGGAAATTGCCGTCGCGCTGGCGGTAGCAGAAGGCTATAGGAAAGGCCGATCCCTAAACATCTTAACAGACTCGAAAGACACGTGTAAAAACTATACGAAGGGCAGAATTAGCGGCATGGCCCTCAGGATAATCAGTGGGGCAGCAGCCTCTGCTGAGAAGACACCCATACAACACATAATCTGGGTCCCAGGCCACGCAGGCGTAGCGGGGAACGAAACAGCAGACAGCCTAGCTCGAGGGCTTACATACCGAGCAGGCATGTCAGATGTTCTGGAGCTTCAGCTACTAGCATGCGAGGGGGGATACACAGAGACATTACAACTATACAGAGGGACTAGATTCAAGTACCCACCACCACACAAAGCCCTCACGAGGGAGGAAGCAGTCGGCTGGCGTAGGCTACAAACAAACTCCTTCCCCAACTTGTACATCTATAACAAGATGTCACCAACACAATACAGAGCAAACTGCCCCTGGTGCGGCGACACACCCACACTATACCACATCACATGGGAGTGCGAACGAAATAAAGCATTCCACCAACACGAATTCCCGAGTGCGGAGCAATGGGAGAGCCGGCTCACCAGCAGCGAGCTCGCGGCCCAAAGGGCCTTAGTGCGGCACGCTACTGATGCAGCGCGACTCAGTGGAGCCCTGGACTAGGGGCCCAACCTTGCTGAAGAGAAGCCTCAAGTCGCCGGCGCCACGAAAGACGACGGAGGCTTCGAATCCGCGAATCTCTTAAAAGATCTAAATAAAAGTTTTCTACTACTACTACTACTTGAACGCAACGCTTTTTAAGAAAAGTAAATGGCGCAGTAATTCTCTGTCGGTGGACACCTGAGCCGCACTGTACAGGAAGGGAGGAAGTGGAGTGAAAGAAGAAAGAGGGGCCGTAATGAAGAAAATGAAAATTGTATTTGAGGAAAGGAAATTACGCATTAACTGTCTCGCATATATCAGTAGCACTAGTCGAAAATTGTATTTGACGAAAGAAAGTTGCGCAGTAAAAGACTCCAAGCTAGAAACTTCGCATCCCCGCTCTGGAGGAGCTGGACAGGAGGTGACACGAGGGAGGATGCGGAGGTGTGCGAGTTCTGCGGGCATACCGCTACACTCGAACACATACTATGGAGATGCCCCAGTGCCCCAGGATATGGCAGAATCAATAATGCAGAGGAATGGGAGACCATACTCAGAAGTGCCGACCTTAGCATACAACGATACGCTACCCGCCTGGCAGCAGAAGCTGCGCGACTATACCGTTGCTAGTCTTCCAGCTGCGAAGCTGCCCCTCCCCGGACGCCTGCGTGCGGACCCGGAGGAGCACGGGTCTTCTTCTGGCGGAAATAAAGTTTCTTCACTCACTCACTGTCTCACATATTTCGGGGGACACCCGTCAAAATTCGCGCGTGGTGACATCACGACAATTTGGACCAATCTCAAACGCGGACAAATACGCCTTGCTCGTCAGTAAATTGTTTTTTGAGGAAAGGAAATGTATCTGTCTCGCATATCTCGGTGCACACCTGAACCTCGCCGTAACATGAAGGGAGGAAGATGGGAGTGAACGAAGACACCGTATTCACTATAACGCACCTTTGTTCATTCCAAACCATCGAGCTGGCATAGCGGAGTGGTAATGTGCTCGACTCGCACTCCGGAGACCGGGGTTCGATTCCCGAGCTCGGCCAATTTCTTACTCGGTTTAAGTTATTTATCTGGCCTGACTAGAAAGGTTAATTTGACTAATTGGTTAAGTAAGCAATTAACTAAACTCAAACTTACTTGGAACATCACTATACGATCCCTTTACTTGGTTGCATGGTTAGTAGCCAAAGTACAATTGGCCCCGTTTGAAATTCGCGCACTGTGACGTTACGAATGTTTCGACCAACTGAAAAGCGTGACATTTCTTGTCGACAGCTCCTGCTTACAACGATGAGGCATTAAAGGCTTCCGCCTTAAAACAAGGATACTGCCTTGAAGTAGGCAGCTACGCCTTTTGGCTCTCGTCTGCTCGCAGATTGATACACTGTTACGCTGGTATAGAAACTTACACCGCATTTTTTTTTTAGGTCTGCCGCGAGAAGAGTCGTATTGTTACGGCTAAATCCACGTTTCATGCCCAACAATAGCCAAGTCAAGTACGAAACCTCATCTTCCCGGCATTCCTGCGCCTCTCCGTGGTCGATGAAGAGCAGCGCCACCAGTTTTCCCTCTCGGATACAACTTAAAGTCTGCAGTGAAGCTCCGCCCACATTCAGCCTCCGCGCACAGAATTCCTCCGCGACGAAAAAGTAGTGCACTGCTCAGACGTTTCTTGTTACGTAAGCAAGAAGCTTAGCACAAGAAAAAACTTATGTGCTTTAGAATTTTGATACTTGGATTGCTTGATGTAGTCAAACATTAAAAAGCTGGGTTTGTTTACAGTTGCGATCGGCCAGCGGAGTAATACAGGACGCCGCGGACCGCGGCCCAGTGTTAGCAACTGCTGTTTTTTAAGTTGTATCCTACTATAGGTAATATTAGGAAACTCTGTGGGGGGCCAGTTGGAATTTCCGAGTGGAGTACCATGCCCAAGAATTCTGGACAAAAGCATGTTTCAACAGGAAAGATCTTACGAACGCAATTTTTTCATATACTGCAAGATTTAGCTACCACAATCAATATATCCGCAAATCTCGTCAGCAGGCTTTCATTGTTTCTTTTTTTTTGTGTATTAACGTTTTTGCTATGCTCAAAAGCGTTCCCCATTGGTCTTCTATGACAGTCTTAACTCCTCGATGCGAGCGATAGAAACGCTACAAAAGAGAGATTTTGCTACAGATGGCAGGAATGGACCATTAAATTAATATTTCCATACGAGTACTTTACAGTTTTGCAATACTGAAATGTTTTGTCAAAGAATGTTGGACATGTTGCTAGCAATGCTGAATCCACGAGCATTGCGAGAGTATATACACAATAGACTGATTTCTGGAAGCCCATTGCGCATGCGCGAGCTTACCAGAAGCAGCCAAGCAACCATCTTTGATGAAGTCCCTCACGGCTGTATGGTGACACCGCGCTCTCGGCGCCTTGAATGGCCTTAGATCCGTTCGCCTTTCCGTCGTGACATCTACTGCGTTTCGCTAAAGGAGCCAGAGGCATCACTTTGAGGTTGCTGGGGATGCGGTGCAAATTGCATCATGTAGTGCTTTGAGTGGGCTGTAACTGCTACAACTGGAAGACTGGCGTGACTATACGGCGGCGACGTTGCCCACGTCACTCGAACCTTCTCAGTTAAAATGATGCCGTTTACGATGAACATACGCTTGACCGTCACTTCGCACATTTTGCAAGTAGTACGTTCTTACGCGTGCTCATACGCGCGTTTTTGCACCCCTAGACAATCAACCTTTTTTTTTTGCCACGTTATTTGCCCTGTTAGTTTTCACATGTCCATCGAGGTATTTACCTGCCATAAAACGTTCGTTGTCTTTGTTACTTCAGTGGCATCCTTCTTTTTTTTTTTTTTAAAGTAGTGCGCTTTTTGTTTTTCTCTTTCTGTTTACTGAAACGAACAAAAATATTCAATAAGTGGTTTGGGGGCTTGCCATCATGAAAGCGGGCAGTACGAACGAGCCATGCCGTTTTCTGCAAATACAGTTGTTATTTGCGACAAACGCGTGTATTCAGTGTAAGATATGAAATGATGAGCAAATCAAGGAGATTTAAAGTGCAAAACAATGGGATGGAATGATTATTACTGTCGACACTTTTAAGTGGATTTCTGAGCGAGTAATAACGCAGCAAAATTTTTTAACGTTACAATAACATAATCTTAGCTGCCAGGCCCCTGCTTCGTGACTTGCCTTTTTTCTCACTGTTAACCTGAACGCGTTGACTGATGGCTGCACATACCGCTGCAATTGCGCGCCAACTTGTTGGTCCTGTTTTCTTTCGTATTGCGAAAACTACTGAGTAAGACGCAGGGGATATTCTGACATAAGTCGAACGTTGCTGGAAGCCCAGTATTACGTATGGGGAAAAATTGATTGGCCACAAAATATTAAGAACTAGTCAACATTTCCACGCCTCTGTGGACATTCTTTCGCATTCCTGAAGTTGTAAAAACACTATCGCTACTGTGCAAACATGAGAAAAGAGAAGTGAACACGCTCATCAAGCACTCATGCAATGTGGAATCGTGCAGATGACATACACATTCACGCAGTTCTTCACCCGCAATCTTACATCGGGCAGAAGTCGATGTACAGACGACTTGACGAAGCAGTGCGATGGTGGAACTAGTCAAATCCTCGCTACAATTGAGTGCGTAAAGTGCATTAATACCTTGAGGTGAAAATTTTCGATTGCCAAAGTGCTCTCACCTACAGGCAGGAGACAGCTAAATGCCCTGAATAGAACTTCTCAGCTGTCTCTCGCACTAGCTTGTACGCGCTCTTTTGAGGACCTCTCGCGCTTTTACTTTATTTTTTTTTATTTTTTTTTGCGAGAAGAAAACGAAATCCCGGGCTCTCTGCTAGGTGCTGCTGTCGCGGCCCTGGGGCTGATGAAATTAAGCCACCTGCCTTACAAACACAGCAAGCATGCAACGAAACACCATGAGTTGACCAGGACTGCTTCTCTCGCGTATACCACGCGTTCCGCCGTCGCGGCCGCCAAAAGTAGTACCACAACTCCCAGGTTGCATCGCGGCGGCCGTGGCCCAGCGTAATTGCTTGTGCAATCGGTATGTTGCTTAATTACAACTCCAAGCCACTGGATATCCTTTAGCTAAAGCGCTGTTACTTGCGAGTCACTCCAGATTTCAATCAAATCATAAATTACCCCTTTTTCACACCGAGAGAAGCAACTTGCACCTGGAAGGACGGATTAAGTATGATATTTCAGTTTACCTGGCCCAAAAAGTGCCTCTTGAAGCGAAATCATTGCGTCTGTTTTTCTTTTTGTATCCTAACTAAATGACTGGAACTGCAATGGGAGCCAATTTTTTTTCAAAATAACTGATGTGGAGGCAGAATAGCACATGTTTAAGCTGCTCGATCGTGTGCGAGTAACGGCAGTTTTGTAGATAATGATACATAATAATGATAATGATGATCACTGATGTAGATAATGAAGATAATGATGTAGATAATTATAATGAAGGATTTTTCTCGAGCGTATATGAAAAGGCTTAGTGGCAAACTGAAGGTCAGACATCATAGAACATTCTGCGTAAATTTGATGTCATGTTGATGGACTATAGGCAAATTAAATATCTGCCTTCAGTGCAACACAAATCCTCGTAGGAACCATATCAATGCTCTATCAAAGACGTTTACAGGGAAGGCAGTCACCATGCGGTTGACTGAGCTCCTCCGAGAAAAACCGAGAGTGCCTTAACCTTTCTCGAACCACGTGGAATACATTACACGCGTCTCTGCGCGTGGTAAATGGATCTCATTGTTGGCTGTCGTCCTGAGTATCCTGCAATTAGTAATAGAGTGTTCTCGTGTAGCCATGACTACGTCGCGTCATTGTTTCTTGCGTTCTTAATATAATCAAACACAATGATGACTAGATTTGCGAGCAGATGCCTCGCGAAGCCTGCTTGAGGTATGGCATGGCAGCGTGATATTATTACGCGGGTTAGCTGAGCACCTCCACCCCGCACCTCCACCAAATATTACGGGGGTTAGCTCAGCAGCAGACGCGACAGGCGGCAGTCAGAAGGCACACCAAATAAAGTCACCCTAAGCACCAACTGCCACGTCCTCGTCGTCGTCAACTGCCGAGCGTCCAAACAACGTCCTCTTCGCCTCACGACTATGCACCGTAACAATATCAAGCCAGCAGAAAGTCCCGTGACCTCCTGTCGTCTCTGAACCCGGTTTATCCAAGTCATGGATATCCGAGTATGTGAAAAGAATAAAAAAAAAAAGAAAGAGAACTTGCACACTTTTCACTCCCCCTCCCGCCATAAAAACTGGCGAAGAAATGCCAACGACTGGTGTACCATAACGCGGAGCTCTTCGGTTATATCATATGCCAAACTCCTAATATGGTCGCGTATTTAAATCCGGTGTTATGATTGGCTCAACTCTCTTAGGTTAGTTGATTGTCGCGACACCTGTGAGCAACTAAAGCAAATGTGTACACGTTACGAACTCGCGATGGCTAATAACCGCGGTGGTGGCTGGGAACAAAACCAAAGTAAAAGATGCAGCAGTAAAAATGTATTGGCGTAACAGACTGAGAGGTAAATTAAAAGCTATAACAAGTAATACATTTCAGCGCTTCTGAAGTTAATGACTACGAAAGGCGACATAGTTTATTTGCCGCTTCTGGCTGACGCATAAGTCGGTTATCCCCGCATTGTGGCCGCCGTGGATATCCAGGTATCTAGGTGAAGTTTCGCGACTGGAATGATCAAAGAGCTCTGCCTGAGCCCAACCCTACCACTCCGACCAACTCGCACGCCAACATAGAAAACGGAGACTACAGATGACATTTGGTTGGCAGCGCCCTCTGTCCGGCCGTCATGCCATTACACCCCAGGAGCGCCTGGCCAGGGCAACATTAATTTAGGCATTGTGGAACTACGCACAGGCCGAAGTTTTCACTTACGACGTAACACGACGCCGTTAGTCATATTAGAGATGCCCGACCATACCAGATGGAAAACTCAACTTAACATCCCGTCATTGCCCCGTTGCCAATACGGAGGCGCTAGCTAGGAGCAGCAAACAGAAAACGGAAGAAAAAGAAAAAGGAAAATAAAAAAGAAGGAGGAAGGAAAACGAGCGTTCGTCGTCATGAACTTCAGATGATCTGAAATGTATTGTATGTTTCCGCTGTAAATTTTTCTCTTGGAGTGTAATGCTTATGAACGTTTGTTCCTACGTCTGTTTCACTAATTTTGTTACCAGGCGCTGCAATGGTTATCAACCATCTCAGAGTGCGTAACTTGTACATAACTTATTTTATTACTCAAAGACGGCGCGACAGTAGCTTCAGCCTGAGTTCTGACCCAATAAGACTCCCGGGGGTTTCACTACGGGGCTCCCACGAGGACTTTCGCAACTGGCTTGATCGAAGAGCTCTACATCATACAGTTGTTAGGGTGCAAGAAAGGGACACTACAGGCAAGTGATAATTTCCCTTCCGATTTCAACGCTGCGTAATACGTCTCCTCAGGAAACGCATTTCGTGACTACAGAGGGGCAGAATGCTTAGAGTAATATCTTGCACATTAACGCCCGAGATGACAGTGATGCTTGGCAAAGCTTTGCCGCGCTCATAACGTTATAACCTAAATGAAGCTGTGTGATAAATTACATGTGTCTTGCCCTTGTTGTTGATATATCGTTAATAATGCGTGGAGACTACTCAAATGAATTGAGCTTTGTATCTACCAGGCAGCGAAAAACTTAGCAATAATTTCAGTGCAAAGAAAACGGTAAAAAAAATTCCACCCCACTTCGCCCGCATTTGCCCTAGGTATTAAAATACGCACTACAGGGGCTGGGCGATATCACTGGAAAAATGTCATCGCGCAGAATTTGGAGGCACATGTGGGTTCAGGCTAAATCAAATATGAGCGTACAGCGCGTAGGTAATGTGAATAAAAAGGTTGGCTTAACTCAATCGCTGTCAACATGCATGACAATCCAAGCTATAGTTGCCTCACAGAGTTGCGCCCTGGCATATTCGTGAACAGCTTGCGGCCAGAACGCCACCATCTCTAAAGAAAGGGAACTGCTCAAGACAGAGAGCGAACTCCTTTTCAGCTGCACTAGACTCAAAAGTTGGCCTCCTTTATCGTATCTGCCTGGACTTTGCGGGCGAAAGGAAGTGGCTGGAAAATACCGGAGCCTTTATTCGCTCGATATCAACGTCCGCCCAGACCACCCTGGCTGTATACGGGGAACCATGCGTCCGCACAGATGCCGAGAGAAATATTAGCAGGACATTTTTCTTTTCGCAAAAGAAAAAACAACCAACACAACACTATCTCATGCTGCAGAAGTTGAACTTGTTATGGTACGCAATGAAGTACAGCTAGTTGCTAGTTTAGAACAGTTTACTTAAAAAAAAAAAGGATACTACTGGCAATACGAAGCAGCTTTTAAATTCGAATACGTCTGTACATTACTGATTCTATAAACCGATTGGGCGTTGACCAGGCCGATTATTTAAACACCACATGACAGCTGACGTAGAAATATCACGAAATTCAAGTCGATAGCTGAGACTTTGAGGAAACCAAAATAAAATCGGCTTTTTCGCACTGATTTTTACGAAACACAGTAACAGCCCTACACCACCAGTTATTGCTTCTATGAACTAGGATGGAGGGGGAGATTTAAATGACAACCAGTCGAAGTTGTGAAATTCTGGAGCAGAAGTTTTTGTTTTTCCCAGAGAAATTATAATTTATGAATTAGTCCCGACCCAGACATAAAAACAGACTCTAAGGGTTTAACAAGTGAACGCAGTTAAAAAAAATTGAGTTTTTACTGCGCTAGAGCACTTATCTTTTAAACTGCATTTTTCCATCAAAGATTAACAGACTGTAACAGACTACCATTGGATTTACTAGCGAATATAGACATCACTAGGATATGGCTATCATGAGGTGCTTTGTTATATTAAAGCGTTGAGAATGTAAAGCGACAATTTGAAACCAAAGTTTTGGGCTGTTATGATCTCTACTTCTATTTTAATTGGCCGCACATTAAAAAAAATGAAAATTTGTTTTTGAAGAAAGGAAATAGCGCAGTATCTGTCTCACATGTCAGTGGACTCCTGAACGCCCTAAGTGAAGAGATAAAGAAGGGAGTGAGAGAAGAAATGAAGAAGGAGGTGCCGTAGTGGAGGGCTCCGGAATCATTTCGTGCGCCTGGGGAGGTCTTTAACGTGCACTGACAACGCACAGCACACGGGCGCCTTTTGCGTTTCGCCTTAATCGAAACACGGCTGAGCCGCGTTTCGATGGCGGCGAAACGCAAAAGGCGCCCGGGTAGCGGTGAAAAATACTGTTAAATGCATGTCAAATGCACACCACCTCCAAAATTCTAAAGAAATACGACGGTTTATTTACATCGACGCATGATGATCTTGAGAAGGGCTCGCAAAAGAAATCAGTGATGAAATAAGCTTTCTTAAGAAAGATGTGTGGATTTATTAGACATCCAAAGGAGGAAAATGAATCATAATAACCTTATGCTTTAGGATTATGATGCTTAAGTGGTGTACATTCAGCGTAAAACTACAGTGCGCTAAATTATCGGACGTATAGAGTAAGGCACATATTTTAACATCGATGCTCTTGACGTCGAACCAAGCGAATTCAAGAATGTGCTGTCCTTAACGCAGTGCTATAATAATCTGAGCGTGAAACGAGTGGTCATCAAAAACGCTGAAGGGACGATTCTATACCAGCCCATAGCTCGAGTCGTAAAGATGTTCACAATACCGCTCACCTTCTCGTAATAGAAGCGCGATTCACCTTAATTGAGCTCCGAGCCAGCTGCTTCGTTAATGAATTGTGTTTTATGGGCCGCACAGATGAACTGCAGTTGTGTCAAGCACCCATGTCTGGACAGTCCAAGAACCAGAAAGGAAACATAAAAGAGCATTGATGATCTTGTGTTAGGTCTCCCTAACACAAAGCGCCCATCAGAAGCACACAGGGTCGGGTAGTGGCCGCGCGCATGACCGCTACTCTCGACATATAGCACCACCTTCTTCAACAGCGGCTTCCTCAGTACTATTTGGTAGAGCTGACTTGCCCCACCAGCAAAACAACTGCTACCAAACGTATTGCCTCCCCTAATCCAACACGTACATCGCTCTTTGAAAGAGCTGTAGTAAAGGCTCAGTTGACTGCACTGGACGATGAAAGAAAATTCTATTTGCTCTCTCTCGGAAAAAATAGAAAAAAAATGGTTTCGTGTAGTACTTGAAATAGAGGTTGTTAGAAGGAAGACATAAAAAATAAAGTATTTTAAAAAATGCGTCAATTACAAAATTTATTCTTTTAAATCACTTGAAATAAAATCAAGACAGTGACGACGAAAAGAAATCAGGCAATCGCAAATATCATTTCCCTGAGCATATATATATATATATATATATATATATATATATATATATATATATATATATATATATATATATATATATATATATATATATATATATATATTGCTCTCGGCACAGCAGGAGAAAACGGAAGGTGCGGGAAGGGAGAACCGCGAAGTGAGGCAACGTATCTGCAGTCTTTCTTTGCGAGGAGGACGCGGCTGTGAATAAAGAAACGCGTTCTTCAAGCTGCGCAGGAGAGCTACGCGAACGCACGCTTCGCTTTAACGGCGAGCGGCAGCGATTTTACGCAAAGGTGGTCTGTCTGAAAAAAACAAAAATAAAGAAATAAAAATACGGAGTATATAACTGGACTATAAGTGGTGACGAAGCAAGCAATGGTTATGCGTTTTGTTTGCAATGCGACTACCCCCCCCCCCCCATGTGTTGCTTTCCGCTGAGTTCTTAGCATGTGTCCTTTTATACGGACTGGATATTAATGAAAGGCGTAGAGGCTGTAAATGCTAGACGGGAGGTTATGGTTTACCACAGACAAGGTGGTACAAAAGAAAGAAGCAGCTGGTTGATCGCATCTTTCATCTGCCACTTACAAAGCATGTCGTTGAAAAAAAAATAATCAAAGTCCCACCCTCTGAGTAATTCATCTGACTGTCGAATATCGTGACACTCAGGTAACCGACGAAATTTTCTCCACTCAGAAAGCCGGTTTTCGATACATGGTCCATACAGGTAGCATAGCAAGTGATACGATCAAGGAACTTTTCTTCTTTATACCCAAAGCGCTGACGTATAGCCCGAGGCGCGGTAAGCGAATTTGCATATGTAAACAGGAAATTCTCTTAAAATTCTCCACCATGCATGAAGCATCTGACATCCCCGCTTCTACAGATACAGAGCGCGCATAACGTTGCACGCGTTATGCCACGGGGTGATGTTGAAGCCAACTGAATTGATCAAGATGCATTTGAAATATCAAACCACTCAAATCGTAAACAGTCGTAAAATTGCGAAAGTCGGCTGATGATTGGCGTGACATACAGCCAGCAGTCAGCACGAGAGGCGACAATAGAAGGAAAGGAGACTGGGACACGTCGGCTATACAAACACGCCCAAATCCCTGCGAACAGACGAAAAGGCGATGAAATTCAAATTGCGCCGGAGAGGCGATTTCTGAGCTGCACGGATCCCACAGTTGTGGTCTCTATGAAGTGCTTGCAGTAAGTGAACGCCATAAATCGGTCTAAAGACACGCGGCGCAGTCTCATTCATAATTAATGATGCTTTATAATCATACAATCGCAACTTCTGGTGTTTCTGATAATTAACTGCTCAATTGTTTTTCCCAGATGCAATTTTTAGTGAAAGCAGGAAAGGCTTCTTGCGTCACATTTTAAGCATAGAATTTTGAAATGTGGCGTCAAGGTCGCGGTTTCGATACTTCGATATCGGCAGCGGGCGGCTGCACTTCGACGGAGGCGAAATACAAAAATGCCCTTTCACTGAAACTTCTTAGCACGGTTATGAGCCGCAGGCGGTTCAAATTAATAAGGAACCTTGCCCTATACTGCGCGTCATAATCCACAAATTTAGACATTCCTGCTTAGACGAAGACTGAGTGATTAAATTGATCAGTTGGTTGCTTTGTATGTAATCGGAAATACTGACGCAGCCTGTTTTCCGCCTTACATCAGGAATGATTCGGTGGATGATATTAGAAAACGGATTTCAAAACACAAGAAGGTAAAATTTGAACTCTTGAATCGGCACCAGCGGACAAAAGCGATCACTCCTATCGTTCCTGATTGCGTAAAAAAAAAAACACTGTAGAGTCCGGATTGATTACACCCAAATCTTCGGACATGGGCAACTTCGCTTTCGAACCTGTCGCATCCGGCCTAGCATCCACAAGTCAGCCTAGCATCTAAAAGTCCTGAGACAAGGCAGCGAGTAGTTATAGCGCACAAAGAAACAAGCAAAACCAGACGCTTTCTTTTAAGTTCACCGAGGAGATTCATTGTTTTCGTTCGCCCCTCCTTATTTCGCCGGCTAACTTTATAACAGACTTACGGCTACAGCACCCTTTCGGGACTGGTTACAGCATCTGCTGTGTTATTCTAAGTGTCAAGGTGTGGCTTTATTAACACCAGCGCATCACTGTGTGCATCCCTCATCAACTTTCCATACGAAAAAGTGCTCTTGGGACTGCGTGAAGGGTAAAGTGTGTGTGTGCTTAAGAAACGCGAAAAGGTGCAGGGATTTCACCGAGTACAGAGAGTACAGAGTGCAGAGGGGTTTGAAACGTTTACTTCAGCTTTGGTCGCGTCTAAGGTACCTATGGAGTTTTTTTTTTCCTCCCCGCACTTTAGAACATATACCAATAAACCCTGTAATGTCCAGACTACAAAAACTTTGGATAAGAGCTGTTAACTTCCAATGACTAACCGTTACTTGCCCAACGCTAAGAAAATAAAAAAAGAGACAAAAATACTGTCCATTTAGTTATAAAAATACTATAACAGTGTGGTGAACATTGCCAAATTAAGTAAATTCAGAACATCGAAAAATGCGAAACCTGTGCACAAATACTCACCCACGCACATAAGCTAAACCCAAATTTAATTCCATCAAGCACTGATATAGCAAAACTCACCATTTTTGGCTGCTTTGTTGGGAAAGTTCGATTTTGCAGTGAGTGATCTTAAAGCGTGCTGCCTGCTTCACTGAAAGGCGACACTTTGGTTCTACTTTGAAGAAACGTTGGAAAATGAGCTCTGCGTAACGTTGCGAGGTGTAGGTATTCTTAAACGATAACTGCATTGACTCTTGTTCTGTTTGAACCTAAATTGATGTGCAACGCATTAAACTGTAGAAGAGGGGAAAAGGATTCCCCAAAACAGCGTTGAAGGTCCTTCGGTGGGCTTGAGACATGGTTACGAAATTTTTAGCACACCGTATTTAACTACGCGGTACCGTTTTATTTGCACTGTTCTAACATGTGCACAGTGCTGAGAACATGTATACGCCGCTATGCATTTCGAGCGCTGTGTGGGGTGTGCGTTACAACGTATGCTTAAATAAAGTACTTAGCTAATATTATTACACAATATCCGATACGAATATCACGTTTGGGATGCATTTAGAGCACATGGTTTCGGTTAGCCGTTCGAAATGGCAACTTTGCACACCGTAAGTATGAGAAAAACGACAATAAATAAATAGGTGATCATGAATGCAACTAGTCAGGAACAGTCTTCTTTAAAACAAGCAATAAAACGTAATCAGTACCGCGTAACGCAAAAATGAAGCTTAAAAAAGAAAACCTGAAACGAAACATCTGGAAGTGTTTGTCAGCCGAGTTGTTGCGGCTATTCGTAAATTTCAGTGTGTGCAAACACACTGCCAGTGCAGAATCATGGAGGAATAACCATTCTCGCGGAGTGGCTGAGCGAATGGCAGCCACATGTTACGTCTATATTCTGTATACAGTGCAGCACATTAACAGCTCGACACTGTGTTTTAACGTTTTCCGTTTTCTCTCATTGCAGGCGCCGTATTTCACGATAATATGGCACTACAAACCAATCACGAAACGTACAATGCTGACTGGAATAACTTTCCAATTATCGGTGTTCGCACAGCTACCTGCACAAAGCGCTGCCGTTCAACGTTCAAGCTCTCCTATATACATCGCACGCAAGCGCTAGAACTCAGGTTACTGTGTAATTAGCAAATAAATTGCATAATTAGCCCCGTGCTTGCGCAGGCGCGAAGTCCCGAAGAAAATTCTTACCTCGTTGGATGAAGGGAGTCATTATATATGGCAGAAACAGCGAGTGAAAAGTTGTTCGCAAGTACGAGGTCGCCTCGTACGCAAATTGACGGTTTGAATATTTAATTTTGCAAGAAGATGTTGCGAGCAAAATATAACGAAAAAACCTGTATAAACAGGAAAGTAAATCTGTTATTAAGAAAGCCATGTGTACTCTGCGTAAAGAAAATATACCTGCGCGCTTTTACTATATGACATGCGGGTATTTGCTTTCTGTGTATGTATTACTGAAACGAGTGACAATCGCGTGGAAAAAGAACTACTGTCGGTGTCCTCGCGTTGGCCAGTTTCTACTACGCATAGGATGACACTGAAAGCCTAGACAGCGACTCGCTTACAGCACGTCGTAAGGCACTAGCAATCTCCCCTGCCGATTTGCCGTATTACAAAAAATCAGAAAACAACAATACAAATCTGACGCGGGCACCTCGTCAAGATACATTGACTTCCTCTTCACTAAATTATCGATATTGGTTGACTGATTGATTGATCGATCAGGGCAACGTGACGCTTTGTCAAGCAGTGAACGAGTGGACAATAAACAGATCTTTAATACACGATTGTTATTCGAAGCCTGCAAAGAGGATGGCTATAGTGGGATCGCACTCAGCACTTGATAACTTTCATCGCCATTGGAGAGTCGCCAATGAACATAGGTGATAAGCGATCAGTTTACCGAGCATGGCATCGGTCGTGAAATGACCGGAGCATATAGCATTACCACGTAGAAGAGATAAAGCGGCTATGGGAAGAAATAAAGCGGACAGTTGTGGGTAAAGAGATAACGAGACATTCACGAAGCGGCATGAGTGAAGTTTCTTTTTTTCGCAGCGAAAGAAGTGAGTTTTTTGTGCACCGGCGACTTCTGCCAGTGATTTTTGGAGTTCGGCGACGAAACACGTAAGACTTTCATCTCGCGGGTGACATTTCATATTAGAAGGTACAGCACAAAAAAAAAAAACGCAACACGTACAGAAAGAGGACACAGAAAAGTCTTGCACGTCCTGTACGTCCTGCGTCTTTTCTGCGCTGTATACATTCCAATGTGCACCGTTACCAATTTTCGTCCAATTGTCCATCCTTCTTCACGGGTGACGTCTTACATCCCTGCAACACGCACGCACGCACGCACGCACGCACGCACGCACGCACGCACGCACGCACGCACGCACGCACGCACGCACGCACGCGCGCGCGTCTTTAGAAGATACATTTATATAGCCGGCCCTCTCAAGCGAGACTTAAAGTATAAGATGAAGAGGTTGTCGTTTGCAGGGTGACTCTTAACCTTGCATTTGAAAATCGACAAATGCATCGCCCATGCGCCGCATATTTAGGTGCAAACTGGAAACAATTTCGGTGCCAAGCAGATTTCGCGCCGATAAGGCTCATGCGGGAACCACGGTGGTGTGCGGTCATTCCTTGAGTACATGCACTATAAATACACAGGATTAGCCTTATCCGTGTTCGCGAGGAATTCGTATAGAATTTTACAGCAATTCGTAAAGAATATGACAATACACATTATCAGGCCACACGCATCTTTCTGTTCGCATTTGACTTCTCAGATACCTGAGTGACATGCACGAGCTTTCGTGATGAACAGCTCGCGCATACGCGAGTGCTTCCGAACGAAGTACCCGGAGGGAAAAGAATCGCTACTCAGTCGGGCCTCAGAGACCTCTTACACCGAAAACGTCCTGTACCCAAGACTCACTGACGTAATCCTCAGCATTACTGGATTCGTATCTGAAATATCTGGATGAAACGGTATGAGTGCTGCCTGTGTGACCGAAGACAAGGACCATCCGTGCCTGTTCAGTGGCTCAACGAGGCCGGACGAGGATTGATGGACTGAACTACGCGCGATGTGGTGGAAGTCATGTAAGTTCAACAAACAGGCCATACAAGTATACCGGACTGCAAGCATCAGAAGCGCACCCCTTCTTAAAACCCTTTACTTTTCTCGTACGACTTCGATGCCTCTTTGAATGCAACCGTCCGCGAGAGAAGCAGCGAGTAAATTCGTGCAAACGAAGGCATCTTAACGTGTACGATATATGTGAATTAAAGTATCAGCATAAGTTGGGAGACTGTACAGACGCATGCACACAGCGTATGGACACTGACCTGTGACCGAGCGCTTCCGCGGCTGAGGCTTGTCCTGTTTCCGCCGTGACATGGCATCGGCCTGCCTTTCCTCCAGTGTGGCGTCGTCAACCCCGGAGCCGACAAGTCCAGGCGGGGCGCGACGGCCCTCTGGCCGTGGCCACTTCAGGCCTCTGCCCTTGCCGGACTGCGCCCTCACAAGAAAACGGCGGTCACCGACGCCTGCGGCGACCGATGGACCGGGAGCACCGCCGATGGTGGTGGTGGTGGAGACGGAACCGCTGCACTGCCGTCGCCGGACTTGCTGCTGTCCGTGGGAAATAAAGCACTCCGAGGGCTTCGCGACACGAACATCCACAACCCGGGGTGGTCGCCGTGACGCCGAGATCGCACTCCGTCACGCTGACATCGAGGTGGCCGACGACGGGATGGCGATGACCGTCGTCCACTGGCTCAACTAGGCTCGTGCCGATGACCAAGCGCTTTGATATGGGAGCCGTGGTTCGAATAAAACAGGACCGCGCGTCCAATGCGTCCAGGTTTTTGAGTCACAGAAACGTCGTGGACGTCACAACAGGGCTTCTGTCATCGTTCCTTGATTGTTGATTTGAGTTACCTAGTTTTGTTTGGATGTATGTGCGTGTGCGGTTAAGCGATCCGCCGGACGCCGGACTGTCTTTCGGCTCCGTCGTTTTTTTCAACTTTCACGCTTTTTATTTTTTTCAGCGATGTTGCGTTAAGAGCCGATCACACCTTTCCAACTTCCGAAATTAGCAATATGCACTACTGACAAACAAAAAATGCCTTCCTTCCGGCGTCTCAGTGGGGGAGGAGGGTGTCATGGCAAGCGTTGAGTGACGGCTTTTTTACTTCTGACGGGAAAGGGCTTTTCTTTTGGCAGCGGTGGAGAGGAGGGTAGCGAGGCCAGTGGCAGTTTGAAAAACGAATGTCGCCGGTAGTAATTAGAGCATAACACGTTTTTGAGACTCCTGCCACAGTGACGTTACGTCACACACGTGAGGAACCTACTCGGCTTTTTTTTCTTCTTAGGTTCACAAAAAACGACTTGAGGCAACTTTTCTTCCCTTCCCACCTTCTGCAAACTTCTTTTGGAGAGGGAAAGGAGGACGTTAAACCGCTTACGAAGCGAGGAGGTTGATGAGGGGTGGGCGGGGGAGGGTCCCGTTACAAACGACGCGGTAAGGGTGTTGACGAAAATGTCGTTGCGCCCCTCACTCACTCTTGCCAGTCGAGAAACACAACACACGGACCACAGCGATGTTGAGAGAGCGTGAAGCGCGGGTCAGAGATCGCACAACTTCGCGGAGAGCTCCTTCGCGAGTGCACGTGATGAAGAAGCCACGAGTATAACTCGATGTCACTGGGTTTTGTCGTTCACTGGAAGTCAACCCAGTCGGACGCTTTGAAGACCACATCAACACAATCACAACCAGTAAGAAGCACACACACGTCCGCGCGCACAACACACGCGACACTTTGACTACTATCCGAGTTGATGAAGATTGGGCGGCGCGCACCGTCGACTAGGCACCAAGAACGGCAGCTGTCTCCACACGACTCCGGCCCCTACGACGACTCGGGGTCTTCGAGGCGCGGCGGGAGAACCACGTTGTCGCCGGCGCTCTCTCGGACACGGCGGTGACGATGACACACGCACACAAACGTCGACGACGTCGCACCGAACCAAAAGGGGAGGAGGAAGAAGATGAGTCGATCGGAGAGCGTCAAGCGAAAAGAAAAAAAAAAACAAAGCACTCGCCGCGGCAAAAAAACAACAAAACCAAAGCCAAAACACAAGCACGCAGCACACCAGCGAGCGCGTCCTGCGTGTCTCGCCGGCCCGCTCTGGGCTTGTCCGCGAGCTCGGGCGGCAAGGCTCGCGCGCAACGCGGTCTCTACGGCGACTCGCCGCTGGCTGGAGCGTTTTTCGACCCCCCCTTCTTCCACCCCTCGCTTTTTTCCTCCCCCCACCACCACGTTGCTTCCAGCAACAGCAGCAGCGGCAGGCGAGCCTTTCTCTCTCGCTTCTTCTCCCGTTGCGCCGAGCGAAGCCGAAGCTGTCCCCTCCCTTCCTCCTCGCTCTCTTCTCCGTTCGCCGGGCCGCGGCTGGAGTGGAGAGAGCGAAAAGGAGAGAGGCAGAGAGGAGGACAGTCAGCCGCGGGGACAGCGGTCACCGCGAGTGCGGCGCGGACCGGGCGCCCTCTGGCGAGCGGCGCGGCGAGCGGCGGCGAGCGCGTTGCCCGAGGGCGGTACTTTTTCGCCGCGGCTAGCGCCCGGCCCCGGCGGCCGACGACGAAGCGGTGTGGCCGACGTTGACGCCAACAGCCGGTGCGCGCAACGCGCGCGGCGACCGACCGCCGATGATGACGTCTGATGCGCGAAGCAAAGCGGAGGGAGCAGAGCGCAGCTTAGAAAGAAAAGCCGCTGCTGCTGTTACGGCTGCGCTGTTGCTGTCTTGATAGCAGCGGTTGCCCTTGGGATGTGCGTTGCTCTTAGCCGCTAATGTCAGCGGTCACGAAGGATGAAAGCCTTGTAACGGCATGACGTTTTAGCAGCGTTGCCTCCGGCTCGGCTAAACTGGCATATTTGCGTTGCGTGGGTGGAAATGAGAGCGCTTATAGAAAAAAAAGAAAAGCTACGTGGGAGTGGAGGGCAATGCGTGGTGAAGCGCACTTTCGGAATGGAGAAGACGGGTTATCCTTCCGGACGCTACTTGTTTTCGATACAGCAGCTGACTCACCCGGGGGGCTGTCGCACTAAAAATTAACTTTCGATGGCGCCGGGCGAATGTATTGGTAAGTATCACAAAATCTGCAATCGACCTAGGTTGGCCCACTCTTTTGCAACGTAAGCTGCGATGAAACTATGCAGGACAGGTCTTGCAGACAAGCAGGTAATTAGTCTATCCAGCAATTCTTTAGTCATTAAAGCCTCTCTCTCTATCCATCAATAAATCAGTTTCAATGCCTCTTCCTGACTAAACATACTATTTTTAACTGATTATTTGATGTTGAGTATCATAGCATGGGAATCACCACGAATACAGTTTTCTTAGTGATCTGTCGTTCGTCGAAGGAATTTAAAAGAACGGCTTTTCTGTGTTATTTCATAATATGGCTCAGGCAATCAGAGCAAGAAATCGTGTAGAGTATTTCCGCACGGGCAAAGTACCGCAGATAAAGTGCTAATTCATTTTTCTATGAAAAAAGAAATCATGCTTGCTGACAGACGCAACAGAATAGAGATGGCTGGAATGCTGTACATGGAAGTGGAGATGGGTACAAGCGTATGCTGCCCCATAACCGCGCTATTGACGCTGTAGTTCCGTCGATTACGTGCACCGCGCAGGTTCCAAATCGCTTGCTTGCATGGTGTATCTCGGATAACCCTTGTGTGGGCTTATGAAAACACTCCATGACCATTACACTATGACTAGCTTGAGTTGGAGAAGCTACTTGTTGGGCGACCGTCGCCGCCATGCAGCTGTAAAGATTTATTTGCTGATGCTGCAGGTCCCCGTTTGCATCGAAGTACGCACCATATTGGTAAATTTATTCGAGACCTGGAGTTGTATTTTTTAAAGATCGATTTCCGCGTTTATTATTTTTTTATCATTGAGAGCTGCCGCCTGTGGCGCAAAGGATGGAAGCTGCGATGGGGAGTCATATAGCTGGGGCTGACCAATGGCAAAGAGACGCCAGAATTGGTCGAAGATGAATTATCATGCAATATAGATCCTGTCTCTTTCGAAGGTTCACTGGTATGACCGGATGTCGTTCGTTGCTGCCTCATATCTTTAATGACACTTCCTGTCAACTGCTCCAGAGACCTTGTCGATTGCGCAAGTGATCCTGTCGACTGCGCCAGTTTTCAAACCACGACATACTGCAAAAATTACGCGATCTGCGGAACGCTCGCGTAGACGACGGGCGCAAGCGCTTGTGTTAACAGCATAAATCAGCTGTGCACGCTTCGCGACGGTCCGGAGAGGAATCACAAGTTGAAGTGCACACAATCAGACAATCCGTGAGGTTCATATGGTTCTTAGACAATTGCCTCATAAAAAACTAGGAGTGCTCAAATGTGGCTTGGTCGACAGAAAAGCACTAAACATGGTCTTTAACGCTAGAAACTCAAATGAAATCATTCAGTTTACTTAACGATTCTGGCAAAGTGCATTTGGCAAACTCTAGCCCTATGACGATGTGCAGCTGCAACCCTTTCGTTAAACTGCATATGAGGAGCGATGAAGCATTCCCATCGTCAACATCTACTAATGCTTACGCCACTTCTGCACCTCGACGCTGTAGTCGTTAAGAATTCAGCACTCAAAATACAAGAACAATACCTTTCAAGGTAAAGTTCAGAAACCGAAACTGCAATACAACTGCAATTCATTCTCAGCCCTCCTCTACATTTCACTTACCAGTGCCATAGCTTTCCCTCTCTCCATGAAGCGCAGTAACGCTTCAGGCTAAGCTTTCACTGAAAGAAATACTATCCAGAATTTAGTCATCACACTTTCCTGGAAGTCTGTTTTGCCCACGAGAGCCGGATACGTATCCAAAGCCACGCATCATTGCCCCCCCAAAAAACCTCGCTAGAAAGCTCCATAAGCAGTCACATCACCAATGGTTGTCTGCTACCGCCGCCTGAATATTCCTACCGTTCTTGATACTTTCCGGTCCTATGGTCTCTCTCGTTTCAGGCTTTCCCCATGGAGTTTGTATCTTGCAGGCTCGACATCTAGCGGACGAATGCAGTAACTGCCTTCCTCTAGTGCGGGTTGCTTTCTGCAGTACGAAGGCAAATGAAATTTAACTATTGTCATCTTTCTCTTAAGGCAACAGGATTGATTATAGCCGAAACAAAATGATTCGAATAGAAACACGAAGGAACGATAGCAAAACAAATTTATAGTTCTGCATAGTTATGTATGAAAACAGCTGCACCACGCGATGAGACGTACAGGGGATAAAAAGGATGAAACACAATTCCGTGTGGCCGCACAGACTTCTAGTATGCCTGCTCCTAATTCGCGCTCAATGTTTAGTTAACGCGTGGAACTCAAGCTCCACAATACTCAGCTCTGCATTTCAGGTTTATCGTTACCGCCATCACACTACCCGCTCGATTTTTCTTTTCACAATACGCGGTCTTAGAAGAGTGCAAACCAAGCAAAAACGGAGCGAATTCAACAACATACCCGCATGCGTAGTGGCGCAATACCGAACAAAGTATTTCATCGGCAAAATTTCAAGAAACAGGGAAGATACCAAAAGCTCAGAAGAAACGGTCACCCCTCACACGATGGCATTTAGCGCGAAAACCGTAACTGGACCCGGGACACAACGTAAAACGGTAAACTCACCTCTCTTTCACGCGCGCCCCTCCTCGATTCTGCACGGCGTCTCTTTCTTCTTCCGCAAGGCCCCGATCATAGCTTCCCCAACTTCCTCTTCGTCCTTCAAGTTTTTTCTCCCCCATCCTCCTTCTAACCTCCCTCGTTGCCCGAAACCACGCTGCTCTCCAAGCAGCTCGGCTTTCCTTTCTTATTTCCTCAAAAGGAGCGGCCCCTGCCTCGGGCCAGACTAAACCGCGACCTTTCTTCTTGGCCCGCTATGCCTTTTTTCCCTCTCTTTTCTGCCTCGCCTCCCAACAGCCTGCGTCGTCTACTCACTCTCTCGCGGGTGACGCAACCAACGCCCCAGATTCCCATGGTCGTCTGCGTTTTTCCGCACCTCGTCGTCTGCACGCACCTCGATCTCTTGTCTGCGCTCCCCAGCCTTCCGTTGCCGCCATCCCAGCCCCTCGTAGACACTCTCCAACGACCTTCCCGCCATGTCCTCGACCAGAAGACTTCCTTTTCTCTGCGTTTTTTTGTAATCTCCCCGTCGATCCTGCCCCACCAACTATCCCCGCCAAGGCCTTAAGCCTAACGTGGCGCCCACCTTCCCTCTTTCTCGTCTGCGTCTCGCAGAAACACGATGTCTGGGACGCCGCGCCTTGCGCTCCTCTCTCTCTCAATCCCGGACCCTGGCGATATTGCTCACGTAGTCGGTGTCTGGCCAGGAAGCACCGGTGTTCGGGTCTATCCATTCTTCGAAGACTTCCCTGTCGGATCTCACCCTCCCGTCTTTCTCCATTGCCTCGACCACCCCAGTATGTTTTCATTTTGCTTTGTTAATAATACCTTTCGAGGCCCTCACTTCCTCTTTTGGGGCCCGTATTTCTAAGGCTCGAACTCTGTCCCCTGGTCTGTGAGAAGTCCAGGTGGTCTGGCCTAGGGGGTGACCTCTTCGTTCTGTGCGGGTGTGTCTGTGTAGGCGACCTGCTTTTAGATAATCCTCTATTTTTGAACCCCCGGCTCCAAAATGCGCTTGGTTGGAGGGGGGGGGGGAGGGGGGGGGGGCTTTTATTCGGCGTTAAGCGCGTGTACGCACCAAAGTTTCCTGGCTTGTGAATACTGAAAGGAAAAAAAAATGGACAGAGAGAGAGCGGATTACAATGCTAAGGTCGACATTGTGTATACTCAAAAAACCGGGAGAGCAGGCAAGGTGGACGGTGGACGGTGTTCGAGCGGTTTTGCCGTGCGGTCAGCGCAGGTCCCACTGTGTCCGTTCGGAGTCCGTTATATACCTCACGAGAGCCAGCAATGGGGATGAGGCGGCTACTCGGGAGATGTTTTTTCCACTTGTTCTTCTGTTTATAGGCGAAGGAAAACGGCGGTACTTGTGTGGTGGTCACTAATGCTTGCTATCTTGTGTGGCGGTCACTAATGCTTGCTACCCTTAAAGACCAGCGGCTATCTTGTCTTTGCGTTACATGCCCTGCCCGAGCCCATTTCTTCCTCTTGATTTCGACTAGGATGTCAATAACACGCGTTTCGTCCCCTCACCCACTCTGCCCGCTTCCAGTCTCTTGTTATTTATTCGGTCTCTGTTTATTTGGACAAATCTTTTACCTTCGAATAGAAAACAAGTTGGCGGAGGTGGTAGGTAGGCAATCAGTAATAAGTTTTCCGTGCCGAGTGCCATGATGAGCAATCTGCGATAGGGACAAGCATTTATTCAGGCACACTTGTAGTACTTCCACTACGCCACCTGCCTGCGCTTATAGACATGAGCGTCTGTGCTCTGCCGGAGTCCAGTGTCGCGTGAGTGAGATAACTGGGCCACGTCGAGAGCATCTATGTATAGGCAAAGAACACTATCAGGCAGGCGGTCGTCTCTAATCGCTTAGAATGTGGCCTCGCGTTTCTCGCGACCCAAGTGGCTGATGGTAGCAGCAGAGTCTTCGGCAGACAGGCCATGTGCATCCATCAGTCACAGTTCGGTGCTCAGGAATCGTCATCTACCGTACTCTTGACGTGATAGAAAACCGGTTGTCGTAATGTCGGTGAATGCTTAGAACCTGGGCTTTCCTTCGCCTGGGCAGCGCTGAGTTAACGTCGTAAATTGGGCTGCGGTGCTTGAGCTATTTGAATGCTTCATGACTTCACACACGAACGTATTGTAAGGTGCTTTAATGGTCTCTGAGTCCATGAAGAAACAACTTGCCGTGGAATGTTAGATATTTAAGGCATGTTACTGTTATTTTTGTTATTGTAAGACATTTAAGGCTTCTAATGACTGTAAAAAGTCATAATAAGAAATCAGAATCGACTTTATGTGATATTGCAAGGCTCAGAACTGAAAAAAAATGGCTGAGGCTTAGCTAAGGTTAAGCCTAGTCAGATGCGAAGCATATTGATGGCTAGGCTTGGTAATACATGGCTTTCCTTGGTTGACGTTCATCCCGCTCTTCATCGGTCTCTGTGGCACGCTGAAGCTTTCGCTTCTCGTTCAAATCAGCCCTGCTTCTAGGCGGCATCCCAACACCTGGCCGCCTCGTAAGTGCCCGGAGAGCGAGGCAAGCTCAGCTTTATACCGCTGCTGTAGCGTCACGTGGTCAGCTGCAGCGCCTCTGATGTGTAGCCTCCACCGCCGCGGCCGACCGCGCGAGCCGGCAGCCCATCTCTCTGCTGTGACGTCATGTTGTCACGTGGTGTCACGTGGTCACGCTAAAGGTCAATGGTAGCTCCACCGCCGCGCTCGACGGGCTGTAGTGTAGCTCTAGTAATATGCCTCGCATAAAATTCTGAAATACGATTGTGCAAGCGGTACTTCCTTATCGCTTTCATAGGAAGAGAAGGCTTCTCGTGTTGCGAGGGATTCTGGCTTGCTTTGTCAAAGAATGGTGAAAATTGTTGCTTCGCACTCTCACACAATAAAGACTTTAACGTGTTGCGAATAAAGTAAGCTGAAAGGTAGGCCATGTCGAACATCTCCGTCCGTCCGTCCGTCCGTCCGTCCGTCCGTCCGTCCGTCCGTCCGTCCGTCCGTCCGTCTGTCTGTCCAGACCAGACGAATTTCCAGAATTATGTCCTATATGTTGAATTTTAACAGAACTAAGGATAAATACAGTTTGGTGACAGTTTTGAAGCGCAGAACAGCACGGAGATGGTTTTTTTTGGCGCGCAAATATTTTTCAAAACACGTATACGTACACAACACAGCCTGGAGGGAAGAAGTTTCGCAGTCAAGACACAGCTCTGGGAAATACGAGTGTACGAGAAAGGGAAAAAATCACCACAGGAAATGACCTTCAAGCAGGAAATTACAAAAGTAATCGAAATAAAATTACCCACGCATCTGGCAGCTGCACAACACGCCTTGGCTATCAATAAAGCGCAGCATCTTGCCGAAAACACCGTTAGCAACGCATTCTGTTGTGTGCCTCTTCACTCATTCACACTTTAACCCGATCGTAGATCGCACACCTTGAACGCACGCCGGCATTACTCGTATGGTCTGTGACTAAATGGCGCTTCCCTGCTAAGCTGACAGGGCCACTCTCGAGCTTGCTATTTCAAAACGACAGCTTTCACCCTGCAAGTTCAGCCTCAACGGAGGCTCTGCCGTTCGGCTTCACAGCATGGGCCGCTGGCTCAGTCCCAGCCACGGCGGCCGCATATCGAAGGAAGCGAAATATTAAAGACGTCCGCGATCTGTGCGATCCCAGTGGTCGAATTTAATCCAGAGCCCCCCCCCCCCCCCCCCCCTATAACATGCTACATAGCCCTGGGTGTTGCTTTGGTCAACACATGGTCAACAATGGTAAGCACAATAATAATACGGTGACATATCATCGCCATCTTCATGATCATCATCATCAATCATCATCATCAGCCTGAATACCCCACTGCCTGGCAAAGACCTCTCCCATGTCTCTTCAATTAACCCTGTGCTTTGGCAGCTACAGCCACTGTATCTCCGCAAACTTCTTAATCTCATCCGCCCACCTAACTTTCTGCCGCCCCCTGTTAGCTTGTCTTCTCTTGGAATACTATGCGTTATTCTTGAGGACCAGTACTTAGTTATCTTGTCTTCGCATTAAATGCCCTGCCCAAATCCATTTCTTCCTATTGGTTTCGACTAGGATGTCATTAATTCGCATTTGTTCATTCACCCACTCTGCCCACATATATTTTCGGGTTAATAAAAATGTACGTGGGTTGTACATTACCGAGTATCATCAGCTAACATAATTTGTAACACATCTATCAGGCTTTCTGGGCATTTTCCTGCAACACATCCGCTTCCTGTCTGAGGGTGTTGATCGTAATATATTTGCCGTAATCTGCTCAAAAGACTGAAAATCTTCTAATTCGTTGCCTACGAACTTGGTGACACGGCTGTTTCAACCTTGACTTCTTACCCATCGCAGCTTTTTGAGGAGCTGTAGCTGTTCAACGTGCAAGTTAACAAACAGAAGAAATAGACGTGACAAAAGTAGCCGTAGCTGTTTAACGCAGAGTTCGGTAAATGCGAAAGGCGCTAGCTCAAAGACATTTCCGTCTTCTGGGATCATCAGCCTTACGATGAATTAAAGTTTATTCCATTTAGCTTGGGCGCGCAGTCGTATAGATGATGGTTGTGTACTGAATCTAGGCATAGATTTTTCGTGCATAAAAATTGATATCAAGCACCTGTAGCGTCCAATTTTAGAGAGATAATTTAGTTCGAAGAAAAGCACATGCTTTTAACAGAGGCCACGGTTCCGGTAGCGTTACCTTGATTTTTCCAACAGAGAGCGCGTTGTTTAAATGTGTAAGAACAGCAGGTTCAACGTCTTTGTTTTTATTGACAACCAAGGAGGACTGCCCATGGACGCCATCCATTTACGCAGCGAATTCAATTTTTTTTCTGTAATTTCTTTTCCTTCGGTTATCCCCTCTCCGTGGAGGATAACCCCGGAGCATTGTCTGGTTAACCTCAATACATTTCTTCACTTCTCTCTTCTTTAATTGGAAGGTGCTTCCGAGCATATAGATGTAACCTTCGCTGGTGATTATCAGTTGCTGAATCATGCAAGCAGCTATTTATTAGCATTTGAAATAAAAATATTAAAATAAACCGGCTCTTTACAATAAAATATACAAATGTGCTCGACCCAATGGTGTTTCTAATCAACATACGTCTGCACCCTATCAACGCCCCCATGCGGGCCGTCGTGAAGTAAGCCACAACTAAGTCCGCGTCAGCCCTGTTGCCAGTAAATTTGTGTTTTCCACGCCTCACCGCTCCGAAGGGATGTGCTTCTGCTTTTGTGAACTTGCGAAGAGTATATTTTCAACCAGTTTTGTCCAGTTACCTTCGGACCCTTATTTGCTTGTCGCTTTAGCTTAGAAACATAATGGATGAGAGAGACGTCGAGCATAGCGCAATAGCAGCGGCACCAGCGTGTGAATAAAGGCGTGGTATATATTTACGCAGTGCGAATATGATGGAAACAGCGTGTAGCCTTCTCATTCGGTTTAATAAACGATGCAGTTATCTCAGTTTTTTTAGCACTGTTTGGAAGCATAGGAATGGCAGAAATTAAGGAAGCGGCGGTATACTTCCAAGAAGCAAGCAGTCCTTGTAACCAACGAAAGCATCAATATCATCATCAGACTGACTGCGCCCACTGCAGGGCGTAGACCACTCCCATGACTCTCCACTTAACCCTGTCGTGTGCCAATATCCCCGCAAACTTCTCAATCTCATCCTCCCACCTTACTTTCTGCCACCCCCTACTGCGCTTGTCTTCGCTTGGAATCCACTCTGTCACCCTTAAGGACCAACGGTTATCTCTCCTTCGTATTACATGCCCTGCCGAAGGCCATTTGTTCCTCTTGATTTCAACTAGAATGTGATTGCGCGCGTTTGTTTCGCTGTTTAAATTTTAATTGCTTAAATTTTTATTTTGTAAAACATAGTAATTTATAATAACTTATGAAATAGATAATTTAGAGCAAAAATAGAAAATAAATACGACTCACCACTGAGAGGAACCCTCAACCTCAGTATATTTAGTACGTTGCTAGAGCTAGATCGTGGCCTTGGTCTCCACCGATAGTGTTCCCTTTTGTGTTACTGCCAGCAAGGTTATCTACTACTTAGGTCATCAGTAAATGACTTTCTTTTCGGTAAATTATACTTAAGAGAGGATGTTTCCCGATGGCTTCCTTGGTTTTTTGGAACAGTTTTTCTTTTTTTCTTTTTGATGATAGCGTTTGAACCGTCAATGCTTCAGCGATAGTACCTGCAACGGTACGTTGCCTTTGCCGATCAAAACCAGTGTTTACCAACGCGAGCCATTAAAAATTGCTTTCTGCTTACGCTGCTCGTATTTTACCTTGATTCATGGTGTTCGTAGGTAAAGGCGTGCCACCATTATTAGATGCTGATCTAAATGTGTTAGCGCTGACCTACATATCAACCTTTAGTTTGACAAACAAGGCAAAGTTAAGTGACTTATAAACGCTTGACTCCTCATTCGCCGCCTCGGCAGAGTACGTTAAAAATACGACTTCCCGTCAACTTCGGTAAACGCGCTTCTTCGCAGTGCACAACAGCTATGCGGCGAAAGTTGCTTCGGCGTACGTTTACGCCGATGTTGCATGTCCTCAAACGGGTTACAACGTAAGACGATGCCTTCTACTTTATCCAGCTGCTCGTGCCGCTTTAGTGACATTTTTATGCGGGCTATTTAATGTTCATTGACTCTATCCCAACTACTAGAGAAACATTTCGTCGTTGAACCAATGTTCGGTGCTTAATTACATCGTTTCTCCATTCTTTCTCTCATTCTAGTTTTGCTCTTGCGTTTTAAATGAGCAATTTACCCTCTTAATATTTAATCTTGTTCTACCCTGGCTAATCTGGCACCCCTTATTATTTCTGGCCGCCATTCAGATTCTTTCTAGCTTAACTTCTGTCGGGTAATTCTGACGTCAATGAGCAGGGTGATTGCTTCGGGGTAACTAGGGAAGCTTCTTAACATAGAAACCTTCTTTTATTTCCAGACGTCCTCTACACAACATGACGTGCCATTCGTCCATACAACCGTGTATAGCGTTATCATTCTTGCTGCACGCCAAGCCTTGCTCGTCGGCTATTCATCCGCCGGCAACAATACTATCACTCTTAGGTTCTTGTTCCTCTGTGTCATGCTGCCCAGCTATGTCCTTTCTCTCTTAAAAATTCTCCGCATTTCTTTTTTTTTTTTTTACAGTTTACACGCGTGTCCAAACAGGCAAAAAGCTAAAATGAATGAATGAATGCGTAAAAATATCCCTACTGCCCTTTGCGTACTGACGGAGTATCACCCGAAAAGAAGCCGCCTCTCGATTGTGTATACCGATAATGCATCGGCGTCAGCGTCGGCGACGCTGGCCAACGCCAGTTGGCCTATCGATTTTTTCCCCACAACCTCACGCTCGGTCCATCAGGCCCCGGACGCCGGGAAAAGGGGAGGGGGGGAGGAGGATGATGCCGCGATAGGGAGGGCTGGTGGCTCGCCGAACGTGAGTCCCCGTTGACCAATGGCCAACGGGTCCTTCCCGCACGCTTCTCCACCCCACTTCTTATTTTTGCTCCCAAAAAAGGGCGTCGCGTGAGGGCAGCTAGCGTCCATCCCTGAAAATAAGGGCAGTAAAAAGCAAGTACCAGCAGAGCGTTGGTGAGGGGGCAGCCCCGGTCATTCTCCCATTCTCCTTAGCCCTCCCAACCAAGCTCCCTCGCTTTGACGCTGTGGTCCTTCCGCGTCGCTCGCCCAATGTCCACTTCCGCGTTGCCGCTCACGTTTCATTGGCCTACTCTCGGGGTGACGTGGACGCTGGGGTCAGCCAATGGGGACGCGAGGAGGGTGGGGAGACGCCACCGCAGCAGATTTGGCGGGAAAGAGGGAAATGCGGAGTCGCCCTGGCTCGAGCTGCTCGAGCCCCGCGCAACTCTTGTCTGTTGCCGTTTTTCCTTCCATGCGGGAGAAGGGAGCGAATTGGTGAGCGAATAGGGAAACGGATGCCTTTCCCTTTTCCCGCGCTTTCTGAATGCTTGCCCCCTTCGTCGCTCTGGATGGCGCGGTGCACAGTAGCCGTACGCGGCAGTGGCTATCGAACGGCGTCGTTTCCGAACTCTTTGTGTGTGTTTGTGTGTCACAGCGAATAGGGGGAGCAGTGGGATGTAGAAGCGGGTCTGAAGGGAATGATTCGAATGGATGGACTCTTGGCGGGTTGGTGAACTGGAAACGGGTTACTGGGGAGGAAAACAAGAAACATATCAAAAACTGTCTAGCCCTTTTCTTTTTTTTTTCGCTTCCCGGAACGTCTAGAAATATAGCGGAATCTGGAGTGGAGGCTTCGGTTGACGTCCGGTGGCCAGCTTTTGAGGAGTTAAATTTGATTTGTGCAAGATATTGCTGCTTGAAGCTGTGAATAGGACTAGACCAGTCAGGCGTGTAGTTGTCAGCCCGCAGCGATGGCGACTTTAGTGATACGTTGCATATGTGTGTGACAGATGGCGTCTTACATCTTTGGAAGAAGAAACAGCAAAAATGGAACAACAGTGTGTACTGCGACACTTGACGCCATCGATTGGGAGGATATGCGACAACACATACAGCAGCCCCGTTTAAAGCATCCTAATTACAGCACTCAACATTCGTTGGCTACTCCTTGAGATCACACTGCGAAAAAGGACGAAGACCTAGATTACATTGAAAAACATCCTGCTTGTTGCCTATAATATTCACAGCAACGTGCGTAAACTTAATTGTAAAGGTAGTTGTGTTTGTAAATACTGCATAAGTTTCTGTTTAACATTGCGTGCTCATTAAAAGCTATTATTTTGCTTCCATTTAAGTAGTTTTCCGCCTGACAGAAGATGTCATCTTTTATGAGTGAAGTTTGTTTTATCGGACGTTCCTAAATGTTTGCTTCAAGAGAGCCTCCAGTCATGCATGCTCGCATAATGTCGTTATAACAGAAAAGTTAATGTAATGGTCTTAAGCCAAGAGTAATCTGTTATCAAGGACAGATAACAAATTTGTAAAAAGCTGGTTAGTCATTGGGGGTGCAATGGTGCCGCACAGACAAGAACTCAAAGAAGTACAGCCGGGGGCAAAAGTCTCCGGACCACGCGTGTTCCTCAAACGAAGCTTATAGCTCTACTATCAGGCAGCGGCTGGAGACCGCACTTGTGGAGATGAAAGAACAAACATTTAACTTCTACCTCCACAAGTTTGGTCTCCAGCCGCCGACGAATAGCAGAGCTATCGGCTTCGTAAGAGGAACACGTGGTCCGGAGACTTTTGTGCCCGACTGTACATGTAAAGTGGTCCGCACACTTGTCCAGAGCGCTCGAACGGCGAACCAGGCATTACACTTGCGTCATTTACGATTGGCCTATAGGGCTCGAATAAACACCACACCGCTCCCCGTGGATCGAGTTTAACTCATCGTGTCGTTAAAGCTATCGCGCGCCGCAAGACAGCGGGAGTTATCATAAATTCACAGCACAGCGCACCGCTCGAGCGCTCTATAGTCGGGTACAACTCAAGAACGAAGCGGTTTTTCCCCGTCAAAGGACCCCCTTCCAGTCAATGGCGTCGGCCGATTCATATGAGCTTGCCAGCGTTACAATGCAGGTAATGGCAGATGAAAGGGGACAGTACTCTCCCTCCATGGTACTCCCGCCCTGCTTTGTTACGCCGCTACCTGCATTGTAACTTCGCCATTGGCTAGAAGAAGGTCCTTTGACGTAAAAAAGCCACTACCTTCTTGAGTTGTATGCGACTATAGACAAGTGTGTAGGCAACTGTACGTACGCAAAGAGCGAAGTTCGCGCTCGCCGCCACCAGGATATTAAACGGATGCATATCTTGCCAGCGTCCTTGCCCCAGAGATAGATAGAGATGGAATGCTATAGAGATGAAGAGATGGAACTGTCACAACTCCTCGAGCCATACTAATGAACTCTAGAGGCGTCGCAGAATCACTACTGACATTTGCGATAGTTTTCATCACCACACGTGGCGTAATATTTATGTTTCGCAGAGCAAAAGATTTTCAAAGCTCAAGACTATAGTGGGGTAAAAAGCGCTTGTCCCTCCGCCCATAGTTTACGAAGGCCATTAAATTATGCTGGACTGTCACTTCACATCTAAAGTGCTCTAGAGGCGCGGTATACCATCGCTCTAGAACACTGAGAGTCAAGCAAGTTAATAAACCCATACTATAAACACAAATTAAATCTACCCAGCATTTGTTAAACAAAAGCCACTATTGTTTTTCTACACTGTGGTGATCCACCATAAATATCTCGTAAGCCATTTCAAAAATTGCAGTCCTTGCAAAAAAAGAGAACCACTTTTGCAAAAAAAAAAAAAAAAAAACTCTTGCTGTTCGAAGTCAGAGTTGGTAGCGAAATTATGGAGGTGTTCTTAACCGCCGACACACGGGATTTTGTGAGCAGGCCTTTCAATTGCGCCAACGCCGGTGATTAGTAATTTGTAAGTAAACAACGCAAAAAGTTGATATGAAAAAATTTACAAGCACGCTCAGTGATGGCATCTATTTTATCACGTCCTTGTCAAATAATATTTCAATTGTGAGTTGCGCTACGTACAGCCGTCTCGTTTCGTCTTTGTAACAACTTCTCACATTCAAGCTGCACAGTAATGAATACAGTAGTAGGGTAGATGAAGACTTACCAGGATATATAAGCGTAGGAACCTTGTATTCACTGAAAAAAAAAAAAAGAAACCATAGGCATGATTAAAATAACCGTTGGCTCGCTATATTCATCCGGAATGAATCAGTACCACAGTGCAAACTGTTGTACAGCTTTAGAGACAAGTTCGTACGAACGAATCGCATCTGCGTACCCTGGAACTTGTTTCTGAAAGTTTTAACTCAACAGCCATCATTTCAAAATCGGGCTCGTCACGATAACTTCCCCATACAGCCGGGTGCGTGTCGTTTAGAAAAAAAAATAGTATAGATGCTATAGCGCATGAAACGCTTCTTGTAAACAGTTGTTGACGCGAGACTGTAGCGAAACCTCACGTGTCGGCGTGTAGAAGACGATGAAGTGAGAGCGCATCGAGTCAACGTCCATGGTGGTTGTTGTTCACTCTACGAGGTGAACAACAACAACAACAATGGCTGCCTCGCAGAGCTGACGAGCTGACGCGTCGGTCAGCTGGCCGCCACTTTTCTTCACCAAGCGTCATGGGGCTCTCTCAATAAATGTGGACTACTCCTCCTACAAGACTTCTGCTTAGTTATTAGGTAACTTAAGAATCAAAAAAGGGAAATTAAGGAAGAAGTACTCAACTCTTCCGAGAACGACTCGCCCCAAGGCCTGTGACAACAATGTCTCCGAAAATCTTCCTTCAATCAGTTGCCCTAGACATCGAGCCAAGAGCGAAATAACAAGAGTTGGTTTCATTGCGGGCTCGCTACGAGAGGCCTTCTCTTTTTTAATAGTTTCCATTTTGTCTATAAGCTCATTGTGCTTTAGCAGGCTTAATATCGATTGATAGGAAAAAGCCTTTTGTTTCCTCAGCTGTAAGCTTCACTGCGCACAGGGCTGACTTCACCCCTACACAGGCTTAATAACAAATCCATCCGTCTCCACGTTGCTCCATAGCCGCCACGCACGCGAGGAAAAACACGGGACCTAAGGAATCTCCACCGTGATTACAAAATCGGTGAGCGTGTGCACGGTCTAAAGAAGAAACAACAACAACAATAAACAACAACCAATAGGCCTCCAGTGACGCAGCGCGAAGATAAAAACAGAAGATAAAGAACCGTGCGCGACGGGAGCCCGAAAATGAAATCTTATCGAGATAATGCATATATAGGGCAGAAGTATAGGGGGGCAGGCAAAGCAGCGAACGCGGGTTGTGGGGGGACCCGGGAACATCGCTCATGCAACGACGGCCCTCGCGACACGCCGAAACCCCTGCGACGTTCCCGAATTGGGGATCTTCAAGGGGAAAGAATGGGGAACCTCTCGCCGTCGGACTAAACAACAACAACACCAACCGCGAGAAAAAAACATGGAAGAAAGAAATACAATCTAGACAGGCCGTGGAAAAGACTGAATAATATAGAAGAAAGGGCACGCGGGCGTTCGGGCTCGCGCAAGCGTTAAACCCGAAAGCCACCGCCACCTCTTCTATTAGCGCGCAGGAAGGAAGGAAGGGAAAGGACAGCAGAGACGAAAACTGCAATAAAAGAGGAATAAAGAGAGAAAAAAAGGGAAGTAAAAGGAAGGCTGTCTTCCGCTCGCGACTGCGCCACCCCAGAATGCCCTATACGTGCGCTTGCGCGTAATTTTTTTCTTTGATTTGTTCCACGTCTCCCTGTGTGTTCTCCGGCAGCCTGCTGTACGGTGGTGCAACATCGACAATAACAACAATGCCCTTTCCGACCCTCCCTCCTATCCCCACACTCTCCCTTCAAACCCCGAGCCGACCTCTTTTTTTTTTTGCCTTTGTTTACGGCATGAATTTTCTTCTTCATTTCCCGGAGAACGGGGATAAACAGGGGAAAACGCGGGAAACGCGACCATAGCTGCGCCGCTCACCGGAAGACGCGTCCGGTGAAAACTAGGCCGAGCGCGTCGGAAATGCGTATCCCTAAATAGGGAAAGAAAATTGAGGAGGTATGCTTGGGAAGGGAAACGTAAATGAGAATGGTCAGAACAGGGGAGGAGACAAAAGCTATCGGTACAAGTCGTAAGCCGCGAAGCCGTCGCTGACAACTTGACCAGCGACGCAATAACGCATCATCCGCACTGGCCCGCCAGAGACAACGTGTCGCCGTCCTGAAATGTACGGCCCGCAGAAACTGATTAAGCAGTTACGCATTCTGATGAAACTTGTAGCTCAGGAAGACGGACGGAACGAAGTAGACAGCAGCGGACGCTGCTGAAATATTCCTTGAGACCCGTTACTCGGTGACCATTTTTTTTTATTCGTGAAGTCTGCCTTGAGGCATAAGTTGAGAAAAGGGGGAGTGGAATGTAGGCTACAGAAAGTTAAAAGAAGGAGTGTAGACCAGTTTCGGCGAGGTACTCGCATAGGCTGCTGGTGAAGTGATTGTCCATAGTCCACTTCACATAGTCCCCGTCGCGGTTCCACCACAGGCCGACCTCCCTGAGGAGCCGTTTTCTAATAGGGGCCGTCGCTGGGCAAGTCCACAACAGGTGCCGCACATCACAAATGTCCGGTGCAGCGCCGCAGTGAGGGCACCTGTCAGTTGCTGGCAGATATTTATCACCCCACCGATAACGGACAGATGGGGTCAGGGCCGCCCCTGCCCGAATCCGGCGCACTGATACCTCCTCCTGCCGAGTTAGACTACGGGGGAGAGGGTGCGAACACGGAGGAATTAGAGCGCGTGTTCGCTGGCGCAGAGCTTGTGAATCGGAGACATGGGACAGGAACGGATCTGGGGGAAGAGGGGAAGGTGGCGGGTCGTCTGATGTGTCAATGTGAGTCATAGCATCTGCTTGAATGTTATGTGGATCGTGAGCATGACCGCGAATCCAGTGTATGCGTACAGGACATGGGTATTTTGCGCAGAGTAGGTGAATTGATTGTGTAATCTGGAATGTGCGTCGAACAGCCTTAAGCTGTTTAAGGGCGGCGAGGGAGTCTGTATAAATATGAACTGCATTGAATGTGGGAACGAGCGGAAGGGAAGCAATGGCATTGTAAATGGCTTGTAGTTCCATTGCCAGGGGGGTACATGTATCTGCGGTGTACGTCGCACGAGAGTTGAGATGCGGATGGGAGGGACTATATACAGCGGTAACTCCCCGCTCTGCAGTATGTGACGCATCGGTGTACAATATGCACCCTTCAGGCAGATGCGCGGCTGATACCGACGGGGAAACAGTGGGGCGATTGTCTGTGAGCTGACAATACGACCACGGAGGGAGCGTCTTTAAACGATGAAGTTGTAGAGACTGTTTGCGAGCTCTGTTTGCCACCCGCTGGTCGATGAGTTCACTGAGAGTATTAATTTGGGCGAACTCCTGAAGCACGGGTATGGGTGTCAAACGAGGCAAAAATGTTATTGCGCGCATAGCCTCACGATTGATAGCTTCAAGGGAGTCCCACTGTCTGCGGGTGAGACGTTGAAATTGTGCCTGATATATTATCCGTGGCTGAAGGATAGAGCGCACAAGCTGGCGGGCCGTATGAGCACGTGCGCCACCAGATCGCATAGCTATGCGACGAATCAGACCTATAGTAGCGTGAGCTGATTTACGTGTGGCTGTCAGCCAAGGGGTGCCAGTCCCAGAGGTATGAAGGAGGAGGCCAAGAATACGAACAGTTTCTACCTGAGGAATCGGAGAACTATCTACTGTAAAGTTTAAAGGGACTGCTTTCCGTAAGCCGGCTTTGTTTCCAATGCGAATGAAACATGACTTAGTAGGTGAGAGGGTTAGACCCAGAGGTGGGAGGCGAGATGTCAAGACATCTAGCGCATGTTGGAGGGCCGACTGATGGATAGACGCATCTGGGTGACAGCACCACAAGGTTATGTCATCGGCGTACGCAAGCATACGGATAGAAGGGATGGTTTCTAGGGCTCTAACAAGAGGAATAAAAGCCACATTGAATAATGTGGGGGCGAGAACGGAGCCCTGGGGCACTCCTCTATTGGAAGTGAAGTTACCAAAGGGCTTTCCATGGACCCGTACACTGAAGGTTCGATTTGTTAAAAAGGCGTGAATGGATAGGAGAAACCGGTGAGGGAGACCAAGAGTTTGAAGGGAGGCAAGAATGGCAGAGTGAAGGATGTTATCATATGCCTTTGTTATGTCTGTCGCGATCACCGTTCGAACGAGGTGACTCTGCGGAGAGTGGTGAAGCACGTCAGTAGCCAAAGTAGCAAGACCATCCTCCGTTTCAATTTGGGGACGGAAACCTATTTGGGAATCTGGGTAACAATCGTGTGATTCTAGCCACCACGACAAACGTGCGGCGAGAATGCTTTCGTAAAGCTTGCAGATGGTAGGTGTGAGAGAAATTGGACGAAGAGCCGAAAGAGATACTGGAGGCTGACCTGACTTGGGTATTGGGACCACAATAGAATGCTTCCACTCTCCAGGGATGACACCAGAACGCCACACTTGGTTGAAAGTATCCAGTAGGGTTTGCAAAGCAGACCCATCCAAGTTACGAAATAAAGAGTTTGGTATGCCGTCGTGCCCGGGAGAAGTGGTAGTCTTGAGGCGTTCAATGGAGGCTAGCAATTCTGCCATAGTTAGATCAGAAGTAACCTCATCGGAAGGCTCTGTAACCGATAAGACTGGAGGAGATGTAGGGGTGCAGTCATGGTGTGGAAAAAACTGACGGGCCGCTTGTTGTGCAAATGTATCTTCGTCCACATTCAGCGCGAGGCGAATGCTTTCAGTGTAATCTGCAACCTGAGAAGGACGCTCCATGGCGTGAAACACTCTCCAAAGATGTCGATTGCCCTGCGTAGAGGACAGGCGGGCACACCATTTTATTCCATTTTCCTTCTATTCTCTTATTTTCATTTTCCTGCTGCCCAACAATTCAATTAGTTTCGCGTTACCAACTCATGATGTAAACAGCGCGAACTACAAGGGACAAGAAAAGAAGGGACACAGGACGAGCGCTGACTCGCAACTAAAAGGTTTATTCACTGAAACCTTCTTATATGAAGAAACAATCAAAGGGAAGAAACAACACAAAAAAATTAAAAACCATGAAAAGCACATTCGTCAGGTGCTCCCGAGAAAATTCATCTCCCTATCGCAAAGGAAAACAGATGGTTTGCGTGCAGATGGCGCTTGTTAAGGCAACGCCCTGTCTGACCAATGTAACGCGCTCCACAGGAAAGGGGTACACTGTATACAACACATGTTTTACAGGCCACAAACTTATCCCTGTGCGCAACGCCACATCCTTCTTTTTTCTTCTTGGCCTCTTTCTTTCTTTCAATGGCAGGGCATATCTGTTTGAGCTTGACGGGGGCTGAAAGAAACACGCCAACTTTGTACCTACTTGCTACGTTGCCGTGGGAGACGCGGTGTACATATGGCAAAACGGCAAATTTCTTCTTTTCAGGCTGGACGTCTGTCGTAAGCGGAGTGGCCTGACGCTTTAATGACTGAATTAACCGAGAACACACCCCTGCTACCATCTGGTCTTGATATCCAGCAAACTTAACCCTAGACAACTGGGTCTGGAAGCTATCTTGAATGGTGTGATGACAGGATTTGGTCAAAGCACTTCGCAAGCAGGAACTGATTATGCTATTTTTTACCAATTTGGAATGACCGGAGTGAGAATTAAGAAGTGTCTTTGACGACCTCGGGTTATACTTCCAGCAAACATGGTTCTGCTCGAAATGCAGCCGCAGGTCTAAAAACTGCAGTTCGTCGTTAACTGGTGCCTCAAAAGTGAACTGTAACCCCGAACCACACTCCCTGAACACTTTTAGAATGTCAAACATTCGAGTCGGAAAACGCCCACGTTCTACAAAAATAAGATAGTCATCGACATATCTGACGGTCTTGAGATGTAGGCCAGACAGGTTCTTTTCCAGATCCCTGTCAACGTACAACAGAAAAATGTCACTTAAGACCGGGGCGACGCTAGACCCGATGCACACTCCTGATTTCTGCGCATATAGCTTGCCTTGCCACCCTATGAAAGTGGAATGCAAATAAAACCGTACCAGTTCTAGGAAGTTTTCCACAGACATCCCGCATTGTGTTACGAACGCCACTTCGTCATTATCATCTGTAATGTACCTTTTCACACGCTTTAACAGGCAGTCATGTGGAAGGCTATAATACAGGTCTGTGACATCGATACTGAAGGCTGCACAGGCACTCGGGTTATTCTCCTTTAAGAAGGACACGAGGGCGTCGGAATTGGAGATCTTGAGAGGGTCGAATGCATCCAAGGACGAAAGATGCCGTTGCAGAAATTTTGACACGTGGTGTCGCCATGTGCTCCTTTCCGATACAATCGCTCTGAAGAGTACGTCAACTTTATGTGTCTTCGCGGTGAAAAAGATGTCCAGGTGCAATTTCTTGCACTGCCCAACATGCTTGGCCAAGCGTTCGAGGCCGAGAGTGCTTAGAAGGGAGACGCCTTGCTCCTTGATATGCCCTGCCATTGAAAGAAAGAAAGAGGCCAAGAAGAAAAAAGAAGGATGTGGCGTTGCGCACAGGGATAAGTTTGTGGCCTGTAAAACATGTGTTGTATACAGTGTACCCCTTTCCTGTGGAGCGCGTTACATTGGTCAGACAGGGCGTTGCCTTAACAAGCGCCTACAGGAGCACAGGAACAACTTAAACATTGGTGATGACCTTTCACATTTGGTCAAACATTGTCTAGAATGTAAAGTCATGAAAAAGAAAAAGAAAAAAATGCACTGCATTATTCAATCAAACACGTGTACTAAACACCCACAGTGATCAGACGACACGAGAAGCTGTCGAGGCTTTTCACATCGCAGGGGATCAACTGAATTGCGTCAGCAGACCATCTGTTTTCCTTTGCGATAGGGAGATGAATTTTCTCGGGAGCACCTGACGAATGTGCTTTTCATGGCTTTTAATTTTTTTGTGTTAATTTTTTGTGTTGTTTCTTCCCTTTGATTGTTTCTTCATATAAGAAGGTTTCAGTGAATAAACCTTTTAGTTGCGAGTCAGCGCTCGTCCTGTGTCCCTTCTTTTCTTTTTCCCTTGTAGTTCGCGCTGTTTACATCATGAATATCTACCAACTCGCCCAACTGAACGTTTTGCGTTACCAACTGTTTGCAAGGAACATGTCGTATGCTATCACCGACTGATTTTGTTTTTGAGCAATGCGCACCGGGCTGTACAGAAAAACTTTCGTCTTGAGTCTTGTTTCGAAAAGATGGTTGGTTTATGGGGTTTAACGTCCCAAAGCGACTAAGGCTATGAGAGACGCCGTAGTGGAGGGCTCCGGAAATTTCGACCACCTGGGGTTCTTTAACGTGCACTGACATCGCACAGTACACGGGCCTCAAATTTCTCCTCCAAAGAAATTCAGCCGCCGCGGCCAGGATCGAACCCGCGTCTTTCGGGCCAGCAGCCGAGCACCATAGCCACTGAGCCACCGCGGCGGCTGTTTTGAAAAGATGACTGTTGAGTTAAAACCTGCATGCGGACACCTACTGCGATGCACGGAGATACGGTTCGTTTCAACGATCTTCTCTATAAAGCCAAGCGAAAGTTTGCAGTGTGTTACTGATTCAATAATGAGGTTGGTTTTTTACGAGAAAGAGAAATAGCTCTGTCATAAAATGGTTCGTGAATAAAAAGCTTTTTTAGCAGTGTTCCTTTGAGCCACTCTGTTCATTTAACGCGTGTTCTGAAAAGTTGGTGAGGAATTAAAATTATTAGAGCTGCTATACGTGTAAGTCTTTTATATAACGTTATTTCCAAGCCATTTCTGTACATATGGAGAGTATTCGTATTGCATCTGTTTTACTCGTGAGTATATGCCGAAGGTTATCTTGGTATACATGCCTGGGATCCTACATGTAGGACACTCCTTTGTCGTGCAGTAACCCTAAAGGTTTACTGAATGAAAGGTAGCGCTAGCTAGCTAATATGTTCAGGAGTCCCCAAACTTGTCCTCTGCAAGCGTTGCGTTTTGTGAGTTCAGTTTTGTGCGCTTAATACTTCAGAAAGTGCCAATAGACGTACCTAAAAGCAGTAAGCGGATTCGAACTCATCGACCATATTGTGATTCTGCGTGGGAAGCAAACAAGATTTGCCTACAGTCATGGCAAAACCACCATGCATGATGAGAAATCTGATATTAGAATCGAGAATTGTTCCAACGTTTACCTCACGCAATAGATGGTGCTTTTGCCTTGTGTCCTACTTTATAGGAAAGCTAAAAAGTCGACGCTGAGAAAAATATTTCCAACAATAAATTATTTTGAGTTCCGAAGCGAAATAAACATTTATCTAAAGTTCTTTAATTTTTATTATCTCGTTCACGACAGATTCTTACTAAGATTATTAGACATTTTCGAATTTCATTGGCATTTAAGAGTACTCATTATTTTCGAGGTTTATGGAAGATTAGACGCAGCAGTGACTGCAATTCAAACAAATCGCTGGTTGCGGAAAACGTGTTCAACGTTGGTAATTTAGTTGCAGGATTGGAACCGTATAGTTAGGTCAGCGTTAATGATTAATAGTCACGGTCATCAGATTATTAGAGGCATGCATTAATCTCCAATTGGCCATGTCCTGGGACAGCAGCGCCCATATTATCTCCGCCAACTTCATAGTCTTATCGACCAACCTGACTTTCTGACGCGCCATGCGTTTGCCTTCTCTTTTCATTCACTCCTTTACCTAAACTTACCATTCATGATTTGATATCCACATTAAACGCTCTGCCAACTCCACCAATCTTGCCAATCTTGGTTTGCGCTAGGGTATATGAGCACCATGCCATGCTCCCATATGCATTCGCAGCTCTATGGAAAGTAGTCTCTCCTCTCTGCAGCCTCAGAGCGGCCAATATGTTTCAACAGCCTCTCATCATGACATGGCAAGTGTTTCGGGTGCATGTACAGTCAGGGACAGAAGTCTCCGGACCACGTGTTCCTCTAACGAAGCCGATAGCTCTGTTATTAGTCGGCGCCTGGAGACCACACTCGTGCAGGTAAAAGGTAAATTTTTGTTCTTTCTTCTGCACAAGTGTGGTCTCTAGCCGCTGTCTAGTGGTAGAGCTGTAAGCTTCGTTTGAGAAACAAGTGGTCCGGAGACTTTTGTCCCCGACTGTACAGTGACATAAATACGTTTGAGCGAGGCTGAGATTTTCGCTTCACTTCATTTGACAAAGCGCATAACACACACAAAAAAAAGCAAAGCGAGCAGGACAACCAAGAGGTATGCTACATCATGGTGTGGCGTCTCATTCTGCCGAAATTACAAAGAATAAAGTGCCAAGCACTGCGGGAAAGACAAAGCTGGAAAAGAGCGAGAGTGCCAAGCCTTTACAAGCGGCCAGAGAGCGTTACAACTATCTGCCAGCACGTCAGAAATATGGGGAAAAAAAGGGAAGAAAAGAAAGCGCGCTGAGCAAAAAAATAGCAGCTAAAAATACAACCACCACCGAGAGAGACATGCAGAGAGACAGAACAGCACGTCCAGCTACATCGAATAATTCGTTGCATAAAAAATAGAAAAGAGTAATAAAAAGGGAGGAAGGGGAAAGGAGGGAACGGGAGAAGCAAATCAACGCGAAGAAGAGAAGAACAAGGGTTTCGTTCGTGTCTGGGCCGGCGCCCTTCTGCGCCATACATGCAAGACCGCTTTGTTGTTCGCCATATAGATACATGCTTTCATTTTGCTCTCGTTATAATCGTCTGCGATTTTCCTCTTCCTTCGTCTTCCAACGCTCTGTATTGGTGGTGGTCATTTTTCCCTCCTCGTTTTGCCTCCTCTCCCTATTTTTTATTCTCCTGCGCGAAAAACAGCAAGCGCCCCCTGGCTGCATCCACACGCACGCGTGAGTGCGGGTATGGGGGAGTCGAGGAGAAAGGGGAGGATGGGGAGGGGGGGGGCTCGCTTCCACGGATGACCGGCGTTGCTTCATCGGTGCCGACGCGCATCCCTTTGAAAACGAGCGACCGACGACCGGGAAGATGGGGAGGCCAGCGTCGACGACGACGACCAAGGTCCGGGAGATTTAATCGATGAATTGATGGACCTCCGGGTTTTCCCCACGCCTGCTCTTTATATGTGTGTGCGTACGCATTTGCGTTGGTGTACGCAGAGACGCGTTTTTTGCACCACGAGGAAATAAAGGCACGCACGCACAGAGAAGCAAAAAGGGAAGCAGAATGCGAGTGTACGATGAAGAAGAAAGGGGAAAAGGGGAAACAGCAAGGGTGGCGATAAATATAAAGGAAAAAGAGGAAAGAAACGGCAGTAATGATACGCAGCACGTGTACAATGGCTAGCGGCGGAGGCGAGAGCAGTGTGCTGGACGCTGAAGAGCTCTGCTCTTCCTCTTCTTCTATTGATGCCGATGTTGATGCTGCTGCTGATGCGGGCGAGCCGTTTTTGCCGGCCACATCACCCGCCCGATGGGTTCTTGATAGGCTGGGAAGGCTATAGCGCGCTATGCGAGCAGCGTAGGAGCTGCTTATACTTGTCGCTGTAGTTTTGTAGCGGTCTTTATATAATATCGCAGTGTTCGTTTCGCCGGTCCCTTTTTCGTGTTTTATGGAGGTGTGTACGTGGTCACTGGCATGCTTTCTTGCATCACTTTTTGCTTTTATTTGTATAGTTAATTTTGTCGCGGAAAAGCAAGGAACAAACAAAAAGCAAACGCATTTCTAAGGCAGGGTGGTATTCTCGGCCAGTTTGATTATTTGCGGCCAATCGTATTAGCCTTGCAATAAGAACAACGCATCGGCAGCCTGATGACACTCAGCTTTAGATAACAATTAAAACGCCCACGCTCCATTGCCTGTAACTTTTCCTGCAGTCTTAAATTAAAAGGGGGGGGGGGTACAAATTTTTTTGTGTGTTTTTTTTCTTTAGAGCGATTCGCAGCACTTTTGAAAACATAGACAGCGACGTGGATTGCGGCAAAAAACGGTTAATAATTTATAATTGAATATTTTCCTCCTGCTGCTGTTTTCATTTCGGTTTTGAACAGCCAAACGACTGCTTGGACTTACGTAAAAGACGCGTTCAGGTCACGTGAGGAATAAAAGAACTGCAGTATGGGTGCTGCTTTCTTCATTTTGATCCACATCAGATCTCACACAAACCTGACCGAGAGTCGGAATGATAAAGAAATGAACAAACAGTGATTGCATGCATGCCTCACGTGACCTCAAATTGTCTCTAACGTCTACAGCAGTCGTTCGGATTATTAAACCTTAACAACACACGAAGAGGAATTCAATTATAAAGTATTTAGCTGGAGTAGATGAATTCCACGCCGAGATTCATGGATACCATTCTCCAGCTAATTTTTCTAGAGAAATAAACATGCGCACACAAATTTGGTGCCTCTACCCTTTTAAGGCATTTCTGGTGCTCACAGATACGTGTTGTAGGTGTCACTGCATGATAACAGACGCATAATGTGTTAATTTTGAGACCCGCATATCATTTAATTGGTTTCCCTGCCGACAACAGAGAATTCGCGGAATTTTGTTGTCACGCATCCTGCATGGTTAGCTGGATGTCCTATTTATAGTCCAAAAGATGCCTGACCCATCTAGAACTGTTGCGGCCCACTTAGATCTTATAACCACGCAAATGGCGGAAATCTATTTGCCCGTCATATGAACTGGACAGTTCAACTTAAGTGGTCGGATAATGATCCCGTTGGGTTCTGTAGGGCGACGTCATTATCATTATGAAGATTATGGGTTCTTATAGCGGAAGGGCAGCGTTAGCTAAATAGCGCTATTGCATAAGGTATTCTAATATGCTCTAGGAGGGGTCAAAATCACATTTCTCAAGTATTTCGCTTCTTATAAGCCGACCTACAGGCCAAGGGGAAAGCATTTTATCATCGTAGGGTGCCCGGTGGTACTGGGGATCGAACCCGGCACCTCCCGCATACGAAGCGGATGCTCAACCATAAGGCTACCGCTGAGCTCCTCCTCATTATCATCTGTCGCCGCACGCACACTGACGGCGACGACCCCGGTCTGAGCTGCGCAAACCAACATTTCTGTGTACGAGAGAAAACAACAATAAGGCCTAAACACCGTCGCGCCTCTTGCCTTCGTTTGAACAAAGAGAAGGCACATATTGCCTTTCAGTTTCGTGTCTTCTGCAGAGCTGTGAGAACAGGAGTACTTTCACAATGTCTATTTGAAAATCAGATTCTCCGAAACGAATAGTGTCCACTAAACAAATCTTGTAAAACTTACGTTCAGTTATTGATTGCATGGTTATAATAGCAACGATATTCGCAGGACATTCAAAGCGGTACCTTGTCTTTTGTAACCAGAACAAAAAACGGTCTATTCTATGATGCGTTCCTCGCTACAGAAAATGTGGTAAAAGAATAAACGAAGAGAGTAAATGAATAATTGAACGTCTGTTCGTTCCAGAGATTAACGTTAAACCAGATAACCATTTACACGCCTACAAGTTTTCTGGATACCCTTAAGTCAATGGTCAAAAATTGCGATGACGCTTTGGCAACTAAAGTGTTGAGAGGCGAAAGCCGAGGACACTATGCCGTGACGACTTCCGGTGGATGTGGCGTCACATCGTTCCTGTGGCGACATCGATACCCAAATTATACATCTTCCGGGGATCGTAAGTGTTAATTACGCTTAATTACAAAGTTTTCCGCCTAATTTGACACAAATCCGACGTTTTTTTCGACCATTCTGTGACAATTTTCACTATGCCGTGACGACTTCCGGTGGGTGTGACGTCACACCGTTCTCGTGGCTATACCGACGTCCGCGCTATTTCAACGCAATTTCGACATTTTTGCATATAATTAATAAACTAATTAATCTACAGCATCCAACCTTGGCTTCTAGGCTAATTCTTTCTTCCTCTATCTGAAGCAACCAATGGTTCTCTTCTATATTTTAGTTCCCGAGTTAAACACGTGTGGCACGCTTTGTTAACGGACGACAGTATGAGGCATTAAAGGCTTTCGCCTTAATATCGTATCTATATAGTTCAAGCTAGCCTACTGCATTGCAACAAGCAAGCATCTTGGACTTCATTTTGTAGGTGCACAAGATGCCTGAAGGGGGTATTAAAGGCTCCATAAAGCGCAGTTTGAGTAATCTTAAATCGCTCAAAATCTCTCATTCTGACATTATATATTACACTGCTACTCCCTCCATCCCGAGAATGAAGCTCACATGCAGAGTTGTGGAGGAATAAAAATGGTGACGTCATTCCCGAGTCGAATGCTTCTTAGCATAGCCATCGCAGTGCTACGCCTTTCGTCTGCCTTTAAACAGCTTCAGGTGTGCGCCTTCCTCTTTATATGACTGCTGTGCTGTTTCCATGGAACTGCTCGGCTAAGCCCGAACAGATCGATGTTGAGACGATTGTTGAGCAGTCGTTTTATTTCAAGGCCCTGCATGCTGGACTCAACTCAATGCTGAACATTTTTTTTTTTGCATGTCAACCAAAAAGTTACAACAGAGATAACTGCTAGAGGGTCTTTGTTTACAAAGAGAAATCAAATTTCACGTAGGTCACATCAGGAACATAAACATGGTGAGGAGGAAGCGGAAATGAAATTCAGTGACCATGAACAAACATCTGAACGGCACGGCCTGCAAACACGAGCGGGTCGTGGTCAAGACCACAGAAACGTACTGTCCGTAAGGAAGCAGCCTAACTTACACACAAAAAAACGAAAGAATACTGAAATAAAGAAGAGAACAATGTCAGCAATGATAGCAATGTTGAGATAGCGTAGGAAATTGCTTGGTGAAGCCCGTTGTGATGGAACATCCAGAAGGCAGAAGTCGGTCAGGAACGCACAAACAACTTCAGTTCGAACTCTACCGAAGGAATCCTAGGTAAGAACGAAGCGGCTGCAAAAATATCTGAAAAAAAATGGCAGTAACGTTATTCTCAAGAAAAACTAACGGAAAACGTACAGAATCGAAGCAACCTCCCCGCGACGACACGAGAACAATATGACGTCGTACTGTCCTCTCGAACCTTTCCGAGCGAGAGCAAGCACAAAACGTATATGCAGTCCAAGAAGCCACCCCGATGTGCACCACCCTCATAAGCTACGAGGCCTTGGTCGCAAAAATTAAGAAAAAAAAATGAAACGGCGCAGAACACGTAAGTAGAAAATTCATCATGAAGACCAAAGAGGAGAAACCCTCCAGCAGCCGGACGGTCCCTCGACGACGAATGTGTGCGTCGGGAGAAAGCAAACACTCCAAGACACGAACGGACGACAGCGAATAGGCGTTCCACGCAAACCAATCGACAGTAATAATAATACTAAAAAGCAATCGCAGGAACGCCCCGGGCTATGTCGGTCGTATTCGCATTTAGAACGCCATTGGGCAGCGACGGCAGCAGACCCCCCGCGCGCTCCAGCAGGCGGCGTTGCTTGCTTTAGTTCCGCTTCTCTCTTCATTTGATCGCCATTTTGCTTCGTTCCTCCATTTATCCCCATATTGCTTCCTTTTATCCCCTTCTTTTTGGCGCGCCCCCTTTTGAACGCTAACGGAAATTGATGAACGCGAATACCCGTGCGTCGCCGCCACCCGCGCGCTGTCGCGAGGAGAGAGTGGGAGAGGGTGGCTGCGACGAATGCGCCCAATGGACATTGGCGGACCTGCAGTGCTTGCTTCGGTGGCGGTAATTGTATGCAGTATTGTTAATTGCTGATATAGTCATAATTACTAGCGCAATTGGAAACACGGGCGAAGAAACCAGAGCGGTAAGACGTGCACTGTAGACACCAACTAGTCCTATTTTCAGAAAGGCTCGTACACATATAAAGCAACCAGACATGTGGCTCTAGAAAGCCGTAAAGAAAGCACTTTCGCGGCCTGAAGGGCACCAGTGCGAAGTAAGCAGACTGTGTACGAAGCTCTGCCCGAGTGGGCGTTGAACGACACATGGTTCATATTACGCGATAACTGTACAATCGAAAACCTATTTACGGAAAAAATAGCGCACAACGCTTGCGTGCTTTCAGCTATGAACAAGCGCACTACGGCCGTAAAAAGTAAAGCGGGGTTATGGGGAAAAGGACAAAGTAGCGACGGGATTGCAGAGCCTCGATGGAGGATTTAGGGAGACCCAGACACTGCGGCGTCTGTGCAGCCTGTAGGGATCTAGGCCGAGACAAGGGAGAGAAAAAAAGTTATCATCGGAGAAAGGCGAGATGAAGAGATGAATGGAGGCATCTCTTAGTTTAAACGCGAAATACAGAAAAATGCTGAAAATAACATAAACAGATATAAACGGGAAGGATATGTAACAAAGTTACAAGATAATTTAAGACCAAAAAGCGAGGGACGAAGTACACTCGCGATATTCTTAGAGGTAAGTACAAACAGCATAGTAGAGACGAAGACTGCATGAGTGTGCTGAGATGAGAAGATAAACGGGGATAAGGGACAACGGGAAATAAAAGCGCAGAGAGAGCCTGCAATAAGGCAAAAAAGAATAAAAAGAACACGGGGAAATTAAAACAGGACGCGGATATAGGAGGCGGCCCGAACGAAGAGCGACGAAAACAAGCATACGCTGCAACTGCGTGGATCGCTGAAAAAAGTGAAAAATCCCGGCAAACAAATCAGCCAATTTAAAACTAGAGTGACAGGACCACTTGGTCACATTGGATACTTTTAAATAGAGGGCGGATTTCTCTTAAAATTTGCTGTTGTGATCCTTCGGTCTTCGTTCTCTGTGGGAAGGCTTCAAAATCTTCCTTCGGCAGAGTATGAGATACGCGAAGTTATGGAGGCAAATGAAGGAAGAAGAAATTGGAAAAAGAACAGAAGCAATTTACGGCGACATAAGCAGCCTTTAGTTTGTAAACATCGATCCCGAACGTGCACGTTCGTATTGGCGATGCCTTGGAAACTAAACATGTCGCCAAGTGCGGCGTAGCAATAAATTCTTCCTGATGAAGAGAAAGCAATTATAGCTCTGACATACAAGGTATATGCTCGGCACAATGTACCCTAACTACTGCGCGCATAATAGTTGTCTTTGAAACACAGCCGCTAATACTGTTGCTAGCTCTATCAGACGAATTCCTTAATGTTGGAGCTGTTACTACTGAAGGACTTCCCTTTATGCGTATACCGCCGATACCAATACATATACGAGCGTATGCCTCTTTCAGTGATGCTTCGCTGGTAGGCCCGCTATTCGCTCTGTTAGTAAACACTTGCGTCTGTTTTAAATTTCATGCAAATGAACCTTGTTCTATAATTTTTTATGTATTCAATTTCTCGTGGAGCAGATTTTCAATGTTCATTCCTGTCGCTGCTACTTTTTTTGTTGAAAGGCTTTTACTTTTTACTGCGCGCATGAAATGCCAGTTCATTCTCAGACATTGTCTCCTCCTTTATAATTTTCTAAACGGTTATCTGTACAATAAATTGACGCATGTCTAATCCTAAGAGCACATTACTGCACCAAAATTTTGTAAAGGGAAATAAACAAGCATATGCCTTCATTACAGCACGCCGCGGTGGCTGCGCTAGACTGCTGCCCGAAAGACGCGGGTTCGATCCCGGCCGCGGCGGCCGAATTTCGATGGAGGCAAAATTCTAGAGGCCCGTGTACTGTGCGTTGTCAGTGCACGTTAAAGAACCCCAGGTGGTCGAAATTTCCGGAAACCTTCACTACGGCGTCCCTCATAGCCTGAGTCACTTCGGGACGTTAAATCCCAATAAACCATAAGCCTTCATTACAGCTTGTAAAGCTAGTCACGCTTATCTAGAAGCTATGCTCGCCCATCGAAGGAAACTCCGGCTCAGACGAAGATTTGTAACGAGAACGAACGCTTATTTTCTAACAAAGAATAACAGCGACAAAACTGAAACGATAGGACGCCCGACATTGCTAAGCGGACAAACGCTCATTAATTAAAGAGAGACTTAGAGTGTACCGACGCCATAAGTCTCATTATCTTCGATGCAGTCCTCAGAACGTGCAGAAAATTCTTCTCGCGAGCATTGGAACCACCACTCTCGCAGCGCGCATCGAACCGCAAAACAAATTAAAACAATATGCCGGTGTACACTGGCTATAACAAGAGATCCAGCAAGCATTCTGGCGGGTGGAAATGTGCGCTAAAAAAAGGTAACGAAATAAAAAATATACAGAAGGTAAGGGAGATTAAGGGAAATAAAAGTAAAAGAAATAAAAATGGAAAAAGGCTTCCACCATTCTTTCAGATAAAGTACACCGGCAGGTCCCTCCAAGAAGAGGGAGAAAAAAATGAAAGCTGGGAAACAAAGATAGGTCCAGAATACAGGGCAAGGATTATAAAGAAAAAGTGCGGGAGGTAGAGGGAGAAGGAAGAAAGTGGGGAAAGGGGGACGCTAGCCTCGTCGGGTACACAACGGTCTCCCGTGTGGCCGGCAAGAACGCGCTCTTTCGCGGAGCTGGAAGCGAGCAAAAAAATAGTTAAAAAGGAGCAAAATCAAAGGGAAGCGAACACGGCAGTGGTTCGGTCTGGACGCTCGGGTTGGGGCCGCGAATGGGGAAGAAAGGGAGCGGGGGGTGGCGCGGGGCCTTTCGGAAATTTAAGAATCGATTGGCGGCCTATCGGGATTGGACGAGCAGCGCTGGCCGGACACTGACCCACCGCGCGCGGCACGCCGGCTCTCCCTTCCTCTCTACGGTGTTCGCTTTGCTTTCTTTTTTCCCTTTTTCTCCCCACACATAACAGCCTGAATGGGCTTGAGTTTTTGTGTTTGTTTGCTTTCTTGTTCGTTTGTTGGGAACGTTTTCTTTTCATTCTCTTTTCCTTCGGGAAGCCACAGCCAAAGCTTCCCTGCTGACCCTCACCCACTCACTCACCCTCCCTCACAAGCTTCCGACCCTTTCCCGTTGAAATTGAATCAATATCGCGGCCTGGACTGCGCTGTAAAAGGGTCCCCTCATGAGCTCTTTTGTTGAAAGGGTCTCCGGTATAGAGCTCGATGTGTCCATTCTTGTACGCTGTCATTTGATGGTCAGCGCTGCTGCCTTTCGTTATCGTAGACATAAAGGCTGCGGCGCAGTGCGGTTTTTATGAACGAGCGCGGCTCGCCAGGATATGTTATAGTCAAGCGCTGAAGGAGTTATCTGCTTCGATTATTCGCGTTTTACAACTAAATGGACCAAATTTTCAATGTGATGAGCGCAAATCAAGTTGCGATAAGCAGGAAAGCAGGCATGTTGCAATCAAAAGACAGTGCTTTATTTTTTGGCCTCGAATACCGTGCATGACGTAATTGAGCTTATTAAGCTAACAAAGCCGAAGGTCCCATTGGCAATAACCTCTCTCTGGGTTTAAGTTTTCTTGTGTGCATAATTTTATCGATGGCAATAAGACTGCGTCGCAGCCCGGTATAAGGACGGGAGACGTCACAGCGCTGAATCGCAAAGAAGCGATGACCACCGCCAGTTCACTTCTGCACTGCGCTTATGAGCAATACTGGTTTAGAATTCGAGGCGTCGAAAGGGAAAAAAAAAGAGCACTTCATTTCTCACTTCGCCTTTGTTCAACAGCCGTATGACGGCTGGGTCTCGACCTGCTCTTGAATTCAGAAGTACAAAACTAACTAGATATATTAAGTAAAAGCGAACGAAAAAAGAAGTGGTGAAATCTCGGGGAACGCCGGCCAGATGCCGCGGTGATCGAAACTCCGCCCCTTCCAGGTTTCTGATCTCGGGCGGACAAGCCATTCTTATGAGAAATAAGGAATTCCTTGTTGGTCACCGTACATATCTCCCGGTCTTTTTTTTTTCTTCAAATACTTTTTCCTTACTTAAAATAGAACAGTGAAAGGATCTGATTGAATGAGCGTGAACTGACCCTCACCTCGGTTTCTGTGTTAACTTTTCCGACATCGGCGACGTGAACAACGCAGCGTATTGGAAATAGTATATCAGGATGCGGTTACTTCCTTCGATTAGGGAATTGTGAAATAACCAAGTATAAATTACAGTAATTCTGCATTGGAGGCAACCACGCAGGCCTGGACATCCACCGCCTCACAATTGTTTGCTTGAGCTGAGTATAATAGCAGAAAGATGTCCTTGACAATAAATTCCCCTTTTATTAGACTTGTCAAGTCTCTGCTGACATTTTATTGTGGCCGCGAAACACTTGACTTTATATATTCACTTTGAAGATTGTATTTATGTAGTTAAAACATTTCGTACTGTGTGCCGCAGAAAGAAAGATCGAAGATCGTGGCGACAAGGTTGGAGGTAAACTGGCCGTTTCCTCTAAATAAAGCTTCATGCGCACTAGCAACCTCCAACTAAACCTACGCTTCACTTTTGACACTGCCGAGTCGGTATTCATACAAAACATTAACAGTTGGATGAAACGTACACCTCTCCCGCAAAATTAGGCCGAAGCGAGGAAGTGAACCGTGTGCTTTAGAGCACGGTTTTGAAACATTGGGTGCATTCGAGTCACGGATGACTGAGTAATCAGTGAACGAAACCGAACGCTAGGCGGACTCCAGCCACTTCCGGTGGTGCCGCGCGCCCTGCACGCGCCGGAAGTGCATCGGGGCCACCCCCATGGATACGGGAACGCCCACCGGGTTTCAAGAGCACGTTACTACATTTACCTAAAAGGCGGTGCTCACTCGATGCTCGAGATCCCCCTTAACAAACAGAACAGAGAATACAGCTCTGGGCAGGTCTCCCCCTGAGGGCTTTGTTTTATTTTGGAGCCGTGGATGGGGCTTGTGAGATGCCGTGTTGATACTGTGCGGCAACACTAAGGAATAAGCAAAGTTCCTAATCGAATGCGATATACTAACGAATAAATTTATTAATCATTAGAAGCCCCACGAAGCCAAAATGCGCCGCCGGTCATATGATTTGCCCGTTAGCTGGAAGGAACTGACGTCTCAAAGACCGGTGAATACACATTGGCTAGAGGTAAGTGACGTCACGAGACGAGAGAATTCCCATTGGCTTGATGGGAGTGACATCTTACAAGCCGCAATTGACTTCCGGTAAAAGCATGGACAGGTGCTAATGCAGTTGCACTGCCAATACACAATGTAATTAGGTGTCCCAGTTAATTTCCAGAGAAGCAGTGTCTCCGGCCGTTGGCAGGGGAAGAGAAAACTCGTTTCGCATTATGTTGCGAGATGTTTTTGCTGAATGTGGAGCTATGCCCAGAACGTAGACTACACCTGGCAACGTGAGCGGTACAAAATCGGTGAACAAGTAGTACGTAGTGGATAAAGTGAAATTAACGAAATACAGCAATGCGCACTAGATAACAATGTGAGCAGCGAACAACGCAGGAAATAGACCTGAGCGGTATCTCATGGTAACAATGTATTTCAAGCGATAGAGACCACAGCCGGGGTAGCCGCTCGTGCTATCCGTTCTGTTACACTAACTGCACGTCAGTTATCCACCCCTCTCCGTTAGATGCTCCTACCAGGTCCTTTTGTTCTGCCTTGGGGGCAATACCTGTATAATGCCGGAAGAAGGAAATAGTAATAAATTTACCTTTCAGCAATTTGATATAAACTGCACGACATTGCTGACTCAAATTGGTTTCCCCGGTCAACACAGCTTTTTCTCTTGCTACAAACGCCGCAAAGCTCTATAGCACGAATCAAACACTGTTACAGATGCCTGGAAACGTGTGCGTTGCCTACCGTTGTCCGCATCACTGCCACTGAGAATAAAGCCCCGCAACTCTAGCGCTTATTCCCACGAGAAGAGTCCATGAAATCCATTTGGTATAATTCATGCAAAAAACGTGAGTTCAGCTCTCCTAAAACATAACAAACACGTAATAACATCTAACTATGCGTTCACATCTGTCGCACGTCACGGGTGGATTGGCGGGGACGGATACCGGAATTCTAGCTAATGGTAACTCGTCAATCTACGCAGATGGCCCGCTTCGACGATTTCGCGCAACCGTGAGTTTGTCGGTATTTCTGTGCCACTGGGTTACCGTAACTGCTGAAAACAAATAAAACAAAGGCATAATCGAACAAGGTCTGGCTTTGCATCAATAGCGCGTTGTTTCTCCGATCCATGATCGCTCTGTCGGTTTCAGTTTAGGGAGAATTCATCCCAATACGGTCCATACTGGCGCCTCCCCATGGCACCGAAGGGAAAACAAATGCACTTCGTAAACGGTGGGACGGGCACACAAGTCTAATAATTAGAATTAAAAGAAACAAATAAAAAAAAACTGGGGTCCCCAACGATCACCTATCGGTGGCTTTGTCATTCTCAGCGCCCGCGTCGGGCTTCCCCACCGTCCAGCGCAACATCAACAAAAAAAGGCGCGGATTGTTGTTGTTCCAGTGCCTCACTTTTGGCCCGCCCTTTTTTCTTCAAACCCCTCCCCCATTTCCCTCACAAATGTTATTGCGTAAAAGAAATTCATGCGTGCAGTATGGTACGGCTGTACTATACTGCTATGTATTCATGAATCGGCTTCAACGTCTCGTGTGTCAAAGGCTGGCGGAGGGTGCGGGGTACGAGGAAACAAGGGAGGAGAATATGGAAGCACGCGGGTAAAAAAAATAGGGAAAAGGGAAGGCAGGGGGAGGTTAAGGAACGCCCCCTGTATAGTCGAGGTGTATACGTACACAAATTTCTCTGGCCTCAGAGTTTCTTTGCCTCTGCGTCTGTGTATGTTTACCTTTGCGCGCCACCGACACCGAGACTCAGCTGTTTTCGGCGGGCAAAGTGAGGGGAAAGAGAGAGCTCGGAACGTTTATTTTGATCGTATAGCTATAGCTACCCTCGGAGGGTCTCTGCAGCCAAGCGTGTAAAAGATGACCTATATATCATTTTTCCGTTTGGAAAGAGAGAAATAACACCCGGCAACTGACGCGACTCGTTCTTGTTTCCTGTATATTTAAGCTTAACGTTTTAGGTATCGCCTTTGCAGGTTTTTTTTTTTCACTGTGGGCATTTTTCGCAGGTTCTACTTTCTTTTTTGTAATACAAGCGCTATGTTCAGGAAAAAAAAAACAGATTTTAACTGCGGCACAGATATCGCGGTTCAATTTAAAAACAGCCGGTAAGTTTTATTTGATTTGTTTTAAAAAGAAACCGTCCGAAAGAGGCAATTGAGGTGAGCAGTTCTTGAAGTCTCGCCGACAAATCTTTTTTTTTTTTTTGCTTTGTGCATATTTATCTATTTTTTTTCTTTTTCGTCTATGCTCGTACACAATCTCACGGCAGGATTGTGTACGTTGATGAAGTATTAGGTGGTAGATGAGGATTGGGATGAAGGATTAGGTCGCACATGAAGTGGCGGGAAAGAAGAAAGGCTACGCGCTGCTGGCAGTAAAGGCAGAGCCCAGGCCGTACGCAAGCTACATGGATCCTTCTGTACCATTTATGCTCCCGTGGCAGGCATCCTTACTTCTTACATATCGAAAATATTTGCATTTACATATACGAGGGGGTACCCAAAAGAAACCGGACTAAATTTTTTGGTCGGCAACGCTTCTGTGGTACCGCGTTTTGCCACTAGGAGCGCATAGAACGAACATTCCAGAGTCAGTAAGCCGAGTGCCGTCGTTGAAGGAGGTCAGACTAGTTTAGGCAGAGTTTTAGAGTGACGACTGTTTTGTGTGAACGTCGTTTTTGCAATGGCTGATTTTCGTGAACAGCGTGCGCCGGTGAAATTCTGATTTTTGCTTGGAAAATGTTGAATTGGAAACTCTTGAAATATTAAGAAAGCCGTACAAGGGCGATGCTATGGGGACAACTCAAGAGTTCCTGAATCGAATCCTGAATCAAAGCAACAATCATGCCAATGGAAAACTTCAAATTCACCTCGCCTCAAGAAAGCTCGTCATGTGAAACCAAACCTCAAAACAATGCTGACTTGTTTTTCGACGTGAGAGGAGTCGTCCATTGAGAATTTGTTCCGCAGGGTCAGACAGGTAGCCAGGCTTTCTACTTGGATGTTTTGAAAAGATTGGGCAACAGTGTACGGTGGAAGCGGCCAGATTTGTGGCGGTCGGGTGTCTGGTTTTTCCATCATGGCAATGCCCCTGCTCACACAGCCCTGTCTCTGCGACAGTTCTGGACCAAAAATGGCATGACCCCTATTCCTCAACCCTCATACTCTCCCGACCTTGCCCCGTGCTACTTTCTTAGTTTCCTAGAATGAAAAAATAGGTGAATGGAAAGCGTTTCGCCGATGTTGCTGAGGTGAAGAAAAAAAAACGACGAAGGCACTGTCAAGCATCACAAAAGATGAATTTAAACAATGTTTTGAAAAATGGAATGAAAGATTCCACAAGCGTATCATTGCAAGTGGGGAATACTTTGAAGGAGTTTGAATGAAGGGCTGTGCTTAAAATGTGAACAAATAAGTTCAAACAAAAATAAGTCCGGTTTCTTTTGGGTACCCCCTCGTATTTAACCAAGGATCTAGAGAGTTTTATCAATTCCCACATTACTTTAAGGGCTACAGATCTGACGAACTTTCCTCATTTTGAAAGGTCGTTAGCTAGTTCAGTACGCTCCCCGCTAGAACCTAACGTGCGTTCCCTTTTTAACTTGAACTCCCCACGAGATCGCTTGAAGTCCGTGTGACGTCATGCAGAAGAGCCTATCTACTCCTACTTTTAGGCGCAACTGAATCGTATATAAAGATGCCTCAACTTCGAGAGGAAGAGAAGAGTGTACTGCAACGTAATATTCAGCGTCGAGAGATAAGTCGCCTTTCTGGCGACAGTGCAAAGCTGAGCCTTTACAAAATGGCGCACTGGCCTGGGACTGTTTCGAATCATGTACTTTTCAGTAGCGTGGCTTTTTGGGCTTGTTGGTACATAGTTCCAATACAATATATGTACTAAAAACGTCGTCTATCAAATACCATTGTCATGCGGGCACACCTACATCGGCCAAACAGGGCGCTGTTTAAATGAACGGCTGCAAGAGCATAAAAGATCTTTTAAAGGCGCCATCAGCAGTGAACTGGCAAGACATTGCCGAGAGCATGAATGTGCTCCCCAACTTGGCGACACCACAATCATATCTACCTACCCAGACCAACGGACGAGAGAAATTGAAGAAGCCATCAACATTCGGCAAAATGGTGATGAGTGCGTCAGCATCCCTGCCATTTCACTTCGCGACAGCGAAATTAATTATCTGTGTATGAATGCATAATCTAATGCCACGTGGTTTCTTGTCTATCCCGCCTTCCCTCTTTCTCTTTTTCTTCTTTGTTTTTCTTCTTTTTTTTTGCACGAACGAGAGGTATTTAACCGGTGAACGTGCAATAAAACTTGGTTGATAGTCAGCGTCGTGTCCCTCTCTCTGCTTCGTCCCCGTTTGCGCTGTTTTTAGCCTCAGTTCCAATACACTGTAGCGCTCGTGGTGTTCGTCTCTCGTCTCTTGTGTCCTCGTCTTTTGCTGCGTTACAGTGTATTGGAACCATGTACTTTTATTGTTCCGAAAGCAACACTACTCTAGTCGCCGACCCATTTCGCGGAGCTCTGGAAAGGCCAAGCTGCGCATGCGCGAGGAACGGGTGACGTCACACGGCGCACAGCTGGCGCGCACAGCGAAAAATATTTGTGGGTGAAGGACGTCTCATGATGACAAGGTATGAATTGCCATATCAGAAGCTGGTGAGCACAGTGGTAGCAATAAGAATGCATGACCAAAGCCTAAATAAAAAAAATAAGGTGCGTGTATGTATGTGTGTGGAAGAGGGGCAGGGTAGCGAAGAAGACAGCCCTAGGTCACCTGACCATGCATCTTTCACTCGAATGGAGCGACTTTCCTGTTTTATTTAATTATCCCCAGCCCCTGTCCGGCGTCGTAGTGGGACGGATAACCCTGGCGAGTTTTTGAAATATCCTTCTTTCACGGCAGCGTTCGACACGGATCTCCAACATCTGCGTTCCGTAGCAGCCCAACTTTTCGCTCCAGTTGACCGCAATCATACACCAGGACAACAATCCACATTTTCGTTCTCTTTTCTCTATGTTTTTTTTTTGTTGTTGGCTAGCAGTTACTTTTACTTCTTCATGTCGGAGCTCGCATACGCCAGCCGTTGGCACAAAATCCAGGCGCCACACCAGGTTTTCGAGCATATGCAAGGTATCGATGCCCGGCCCCGCGTAGTGGCCTGGTTTGCGTTTGGATGCGTTTTTTTTCTTTTTCCCCCGTGTCTTTTGTTTCTTCAAGGCCAAGTGCGCGTGCCGCCCTCGACCGGAACCGCAGCGCCATCGGGAGAGTGTGGACCGGCTGGCCCTCTTTCATTTCCGGGGCATGTCATTCTGAAGAGTCCAGGTGGGATGCATGACCTATATACTCGCTGGAACATTTCTGCCGCAAAATGCGTAACGCGACCGGGAATAGTTACGCACCGCCGGCCTCCAGAGGAGCGAAAGAATTTGGCACTCAGATGGGAAGCGGCATCCTAACTTCAAAACAGCAAGTTTATGCATTTCTGTATTGACAAAGGCTACAGCTCTTTTACGGTGTATGTTGTTGTGAAGGGCAGCTAATTAGTTGCGATGCTTTTTTTTTTATCGATTGTGACGTATGCAACGGTACATGAAACTTTCTGGGTGGTAAGCGGTGCTGCCGTCATGATATGCCGTGACTTCAAACTATCGTTCAAACTTCAAACTGCTGGCCACTGCGAAATCATGCTATCCCCGAGGTACTAGCAATTGTAGTAGTGGTAATAGTAATACTAGCACTAGTAATAATAGTATTAGTAGCAGCACTACCAATACGAGTACTCCCAGTGGTAACAGTAGTAGTAGTAGTAGTAGTAGTAGTAGTAGTAGTAGTACCAGAGGTAGTGGCAGTAATAGCAATCGTAGCAGTAGCAGTAACAGCAGCAGCTGTTGTAGTAGTAGTAGTAGTAATAGTAGTAGTAGTAGTAGTAGTAGTTGTAGCAGTGGTAGTAGTAGTTGTAGCAGTGGTAGTAGTAGTAGTAGTAGTAGTAGCAGCAGTGGTAGTAGTAGTAGTAGTACTAGTAGTAGTAGTAGTAGTAGTAGTAGTAGTAGTAGTAGTAGTAGTAGTAGTAGTAGTAGTAGCAGTGTGGTAGTGGTAGTAATAGTAGTAGTAGTAGTGTGAAATACCAGTCAAAAAGAGCAGAGATAAGAAGGAGTCAAAGTTGAAAATTAACCAAGTAGCGAAGACGGCGGCATGATACGACGGTAGTAGTGTTGGATAACCAGAGCAGTTGTGCTATTGCGGTTGTATGACTGCTCCGCTAGCTTACGCGTCCGTACAGATCGGGAGGACCACCTCATCGCCGTATTAAGCAGAATTTGTTCACTACCATCACCTGCTTAGAGCATTCAGGCGGCTGACACTGACACTAAACAGTGCACGCTTCCTGGTTACCGCGACGATTGAACGCCAATACCACCGCTGCCATCAACACGCAGATCATGTGATGTCCCACCCCCTCGCTGAATCGAGCGCGCCGACCCAAAGAAAATTTGTGAACATAGTTTTTGGACGTAAATTCCCACCTGAGTTTTAACTGCCGACTATCTCATTTATTTTCTCTTTTTTTTTAAATAATGGTAGTGACTCCTTCTACATGATCAGCTCCATGTACTAGCGTTTGCACATTATTGACTGATAAACAAACTATTCATGGAGACAAAAACACCGAGATAAACAAGGGACTTCTGGCCACACAGGGCTGCCACCTTGAATAACCGAGAAAAGTCTGTAAACCATTCGGCGAAAATATTACTCGCCAAAAAAAATCGAAACGCGTTCTGAAGTAAGTGCCGAAATAACTTCTCTGAATTAAAAAAAAATTAAGAGCTGAAAAGTCCAACTCCTACTTATGTTCGATGGTTTGTCAGGGATCCAATCTCGAGTGGAGCGTCGGTGTCTTAAATATCACGCCATTTTTCCTGCGCATTATTTTTCGAGAGCGCGGTTTTCGATACAATGGGTTCACAGTGTGCCCCCTCGTCTTCTTTTAGTGATCTTCATCTAAATTTTTGGAATTGTTACAAAATTACTGAGCGGAAAAATCCATTTTCTTGTAAGTCGGCTGCAAACGCTCTTAAAACTTTCTTGAACTAAATAAAATCATTGCACGAAAATTCTCCCATTCAATCTTTTTGGGGAAAGCGAACAAGGGACATGCAGACAACAAACGTAGAGTACAGGCACCGCCAAGAACACAAGATCGGCAAGTGTATCTTGCTCGAAAAGGAAAAAAAACAGCAAGGCCCGAACTTAGTTGTCCTTCTGCAACGCAAAGAAAAAACGACGTAATTTACCACTCTCGTTCATAACAGCACCCCTCCGCCCTCTCCAGTGTGTTCTGACTATCGGTGGAAGCGCACTGCGATTGTCAAGCCTAGCTTTCTTGGACGCAAAGTTTAACAGTGAATCAAATGTGGAATATTGTAAGATACTGTTATGAACACGTCGAAGGAATGGCCTAGTATTCCAATGCGTAGCAAAATCTTGCTTGCGGCGTTTGTCCTGCGATCAATCCTTGTAATTAAGACTGCCACAGAAAACTAATAAGCTACATTTCTGACAACAATTGCAAGGCAACTACGGAATAGTGTAAGATACTGTTGTGAACATATCGAAGGAATAGCCTAGTATTGCAATTCGTAGCTACAGCTCGCTTTTTATGTTTGTCCTGGTCTCACCCCGATAAAGTAAGACTGCCATAAAAAACCAATGGGGCATGTTTTTGAGAATCAATGGCTAAAACCCTTACAAAAAAAGTTTTAGACAGTCTATAGAGTGTCTATAGACTTCTGTTTGTAAAGGCTATAGATTGTCTATAGACAAATCCTAGACAATAGTCTATAGGCAATACAAGTGCCATAGACAGTCTATAGACAATCTATAGATTTATGGCCATACACTTTTAGTAGACTTTTTCTATAGACAATCTATAGACTATGGATAGACAAAAAGCAATATCTATAAGAAGTCAACAGAGTCAACAAGAAGTCTATAAACTGTCTATACACTATTTTTATAGGAGAAACAACAAGCGTCCCGAGAAGAGATCTGCGGATATATTGATTGCTATGATGCAACCTTACGATATGCAAAAAACTGAGTCCATGCAACTTCGTGTTGAAATTGCGCTAGTCCGGTATTTTTGGGCATGTATTAACTATCAACTTGTCGGTACGAGTTATTTTCCAGAACTGCCGACCCATCTTAGTCGAACAGATGGCCCATTTCCGACAGCGCGCACTGCCGAGCCCTCCTCATTGGCCAGCAGGCTAACACGGATGTTTTTAACGCGATAGCATTGAAGAGCGCGTGTCTCAGAAAATTCGATGTCGTCGTCTGCTTCGTTGACCGAGAGCGAAACGTCTGCGAAAAATCCCTATAGAAGCAACTTAGGGGGCAGGTGGGCCACCTGGGTCATGTGACCTTGCGCCGTCATCGCAACCTGCCCGCTGGATTGGGAGTAAACTGACCACCGTGACAGGTGCCACTTAAATTAATGACAGGACGCTCGGGAAAATCAGCCTGTGTTCGCACAAGGTCCACCGATAGGACCACCTGCCATCCCAGGGCACTAGCGCATCGTTCAACCGCTGCACCACTGCGCCAGGAGTGCTGGTAGGACCGCCGGGATCTATGAATGTGAAGTATAGATAATAATCAATACTGCATATAGGGGAATTCACCCATCAAGCTATCCCGACATCCCGGAGCTTAAGTCAAAGCGAGAGAATATAGCGCAGAGTAGGACAGGATACAAGAAGACACTAACCACAGAAGCGCTAACTCCCGATAGGACCAGCGGGCAAACGCAACTGTCGTATTTTCGGCGCCAAAGAAACTTGCCTCGTTGTGCAAGATTGGGAAAAGCAACAGCAACAGAACACGTGGATGCATGGCTCGTCATCAGAAGCCGTACGTGTCATGCATTGCAGGTGTCGTGTATAAAATACCGTTATCATGCGGGGGCCATTACATCGGCCAGACGGGGAGATGCATCAATCAGCGATTGATGGAACACGCATGCGACGTCAAGAACGGGAAAGAGAAATCACTTGTTGACCACATTCGTTCATGCGAATCTAAAACGTGCAAACCATTTTTTGAAAAAACTGCTGTGCTTGGAAAAAGCAGGCACATGACCACGCGATTATTAATTGAAGCTTAAAGGATAAATTCTTCAGGAGAGACATGTGTAAGCACTCCCTCTATCTTTTTATGTGATAAAGAACTGTCGTTTCTCAGGCAACGTTACTGTTGGCACAAGTGATGACGTGTTTTTGGTGTTTAAATATGTGGGATGTGTGAAATAAAATTTGTTGGATATTAGCGCTTGTGCTGTTCGTGTCTTCTTGTGTCCTTTCCTACCCTGCGCTATATTCTCTCGCTTTGATCATGCACCAACAAGCCCAAAAAGCTACGCCTTTGGAGCTTAAGTGCCCTCCAGTTTTTGATGACGTCATACTACGCCACAAACGGTGAACCCTACGCAACGCTTACCATGGAAAAAACTGCCTGCACACCGACAGTTGTCAAACTGCAAGCAAAGATTAAAGGAAATTTTAGCGCCCAACAGTCTGTTCCAGTGACAACCCAATACGAAAGCGCAACAATCTTCCCTGCAAACACGTAGCGAGGCTGGTCTCCAGGCTGCCATTGTCTCCTCTGCTTCGAAGTCCGAAGCTTCTTTACCATTCCCACCCTGTTTCCATACGCATACCGCCTTCTCTTCTTTTTTTTTCCTCGAATGTCCAACTCCCTCGAGAGAGCGAGGGCAGAACATAGAGACGGGTGAAGCAAAATCAAAAAGGGCTCCCCGCGCACCTATACGTGCAGGCTCCTGGACTTTTCATGTAACGCGGAGCACTCGTATAAGATCGCGCATATAGAGAGATCCGCGACGTTCTCCCCAAAGTAAAAGTGAGGATCGGATAAGGGGGAAAGTGAGCAACCGGCGACCAACGAGCACGACGTGCTGCGGGACACCGACTGGGACGTGCGCGTGGTTGCAAATGTCCGTCGCAATCCGCTTCTGGCTATCGCCTCTCTTTGTATTTGAAACTTGCTCCCTTCTTGCTGGCCTTTTTATACGTTTTTATCAGAGGCGCAACTCAACATACGCGGATCCGTCTATTCATATACTTGTATATCTGGCTGTCGCACGGACTGGTTTTGTAGCCATCATGAGGAATGCCCACCATTTCTTTTTTCTGTTCCGTCTTTGTTGCCGTTACGTATGCGTAAACAACACGCCATTTATCCAGCACCGCAAAGGCAGGAATATCACATTGCATTATGTTCGCTCCAAGCAACTTGACGCTGTCTGAGCCACCGTCGGCCATGCATGCATCGTGAGTTTGGTGTACTCTATGCTTTACAGAGCATGGACTAAAAGTGCAAAAGTCAGGCACCTATAAATACACTTTCCTTTTGTTTTTTGTTTCCTTCAGAATTGGAAGTGTCTACTTTTGGTTTAGTTTATTGGGGTTTAACGACCCAAAGCGACTGAGGCTATGAGAGACGCTGTCTACTTTTGATTACAAGCGATAGGTTTAAGTTAAAGTTGAAAGAAACGAACCTAAAGTTGCTTTGCTGAAAAGGTAATCCGACAGGTGGGGTGGGTGGGGATTCATTAAAACAAACTTTATCTCGTCTGCTTGCTTGGGCTTGTAAAATGGTATATAAGTTGAGGGACTCATTTTATTCTTTAATCGACTTTGACAAATTAAGGAAGAAGGAATATAAGTTTTCTGCGTCTACTACTTGTAGGCATTTAAGGGGATCAGCCCCCATGTGTTTTTCACCGTGAAATTCACCTATTCCCGCACATCACGGCCGGTGCTCTTGCTCATGAATGAAAATTTACAGCTCATTTTACATGCACTTGAATTAGAACGCAACTTCTTAAGTAAATAAATATGAAACTTTCGTGGGCAAAGCTACAAACATTTGTAAGAGAATTTCCCGTGTGTTTGGGTCCAAGGAGAGGGCTCGTAATGCCCTTTGGGCCTTTGAAGGTATAACAAATGATGATGATGATGACCTTGTTAACTTCTTGAGGGATATCAAAGGTTACCGCAAGCGACAGCTGTACTCCACCTGCAGAAGCTGAAAGACTTGTCGACATGCATCTGCATTAATTCGTATAATTGTCTGATGAAGCCGAGCAGGGAACAAGCGCCAGTATTTGTTAAATTGAAAACAACGGTGTCACAAATGAATGAGATAATGGCTGTAATAGTAATTTTGAAAGCATTTCATTTCATTTTTTTTTTCCTAATTATTTTCTGTCTTCAATTCCTTGCTAATTCTGGTTTCACCTCTTGACAGGGAATGCATTGCTGTTTGCTACTGTAAAGCAAAGAAGAAAGTGATTGCATACTAAAATTACGAATGCATACCAAAAAATACTAATGCATATTAAAAAGGTCTGCGGCATTCTAAGATGGACATTTTGGGCTATCGCTCCTCGTATGCTTATCGCCCTTAAAATCAATTGGTTTTATGGGAAAATATCGGCCAGTGCTGACCAAGGGCTAGCAAATATAAAGACTCGAAAATATCGAGTACTGGTTATGTGCGATCGGCTAGCATATGCAATGGCTGATATTAACTGGCAACCTCCGTTCCGTGACTTTGGGATGTTCTATCACTCTTGCCTCAGCGCGGCTCGAAACCGACCAATAAGAAACATGTGGTTTACACGCCTTCGCTAACCATTATTCTGAAACCACATTTAAAAAAGCGACTTGAACTTCGGTGCTGGCCGCCGAAATCAGGCTGAAAATGAAATTTATATCCAATTTAATCTGCATGATGAACATACCTTATCAAATGCACCGTGTGCACCTGAGCACAACCCCCCCCCCCCCCCCCCCCCCATGTTCCACACCATGCGTTCAGATATATGTTTCGTACCCGTACACACACCCAGCGTGCTATTTTATACCTTCCAGCTCTCCACTGGTTCTTCTAGCGACTTCCATCTTGCCGGCCCAGACGTATTAGATATGCACTCTTTTCGGGGCCGTTGCCTCCTTTTGTCAGCCCATGAAACAGAACCGACGATGTAAGAATTCTTTTTTTTTTGTTCTGCTTTGTTTTGCCTTAGAGGAACTCTCTCCTTGGAAATATCTTGCTGTATTCGCCCTCTCTCCTTCGTCAAGTCGACGCAGCTTCTTTTTACTTCCAATACGCTCTTTCCCTTCTTCCCCCAGGTTGGAACCTCCCACACGACCGTCCAACAAAGGAAGCGAAAGAATAAGGAGAACCCCAAGGCTTGTCCCTCGAGTCCTTCGCTCGGACAGCCGGGAGATGCTCTCACGCCTATAACACTGCCCTCTTTTTGTAGTCTTATACCTCAACCTTTTTTCCCCTTTCGCCCAAGTTGCTGCGTCTCGCTTCCCATTCGCTGCTCCCTATTTTTACAGCTTTTGAGAACGAAGAAAAAAGATACCAACAAGCGATGGACGACGTGTGGTCGGCACACGCCGTTGTGCTGCCATGCAAACAAAAAAAAAAGGAATAGTACGGGTCACGGCAGCGCGGACGCGCTCTGAAGGGAAGAGAGTCAGGGAACAAAAAATGGAAAGGGGAATGGGGGACTAGACGGCCGCTCGCGACCACTTCCCTACGTCTCCCCAGAGTCCATCCGGGGGCCCGACCGTCTCCTCCGTTCGGGCTGTCTGGCGCGTTCCACGTCGTCCACCCCGCAGCCCACACACAACTCCCCTTTTTATTTTTATTCTGTTTTGCATACCATCATGTTCGGACCGTTTGCCCGTCCCGGCTCGACCCCGCGGTTTACTTTCCCTTCTTTTCTCGCTTTAATTTTTGTGGCGTTCTGTGTGCATGATTCGGAACTCTTTTGCATAGTGCGTGTTCGGACTTTTCCCCCGTTCTCCTGGCCCCTTCCTTTTCTTGTCGGTGGCGCGGTTGAACTCTTCCCTTCTTCCCTTTTGCTCCCTCGTAATTTCTGCCCCTGCGCCCTATCCTTCCTGCCATTCTCTTTGCTGTCTTTCCTTGTTTCACGCGTCTCGTTTCGGAAGGTGTTCGTCCCTATTCCTTTTTCATTGTTTTTGTACTTCGGCGTGGAGCAAGAGCTTAAACCTTTTTCCTATTTTTTTAAGGCTTCAACCATGTTCGGACTTCTTCCCTCAGCCCCCTTTCGCCCACTGCCCTTCCTTTGCCTCTCCGCTCGTGGCGCGTTCGGGAATTCTCTGCCGTCCACGTAGGTTTGCGACATTCCTCTTTTCCCTCTTTTCCCGTGTGCTGTCCCGACGTCGGGATCGGACATGGCTTCTCTTTCAAGCTCTTTTCTTTCTGTTGCCTACTGCTGCGTCTGCGCACAGCGTTTCGAATTTCTCCGTGTTGGGAACCGGGGACTAGCTGAAAGGGCAAAAAAAGGAAAGTAAGGAAAGGAAGGAACGACCGGACGGGGCGGACAGCAGCGCGTGGGGATTTCGGGGAAACGAGTCTCGTCCTGCAACGTGGCTCGTCGCTCGTTTCCTGGGGTGAAATTTGCATCCCCATTCTCTTTTGCATGTCGACCGGACGGACACGCGACTGCCGCCGTATACCGCTGGGCGGGCAGCACTGGGACCAGGAGGGAAGGTGCGCGACGCAGGGAGGAAGATAGACGTGTATAGAACATGGATGGAAGCGAACGGGAGGACCAAATCAAGTGGGGAAGAAAATAGTAGAGAATAGGGAAAAACAAAGGCTATAAACGCCGTCAGCACTGCAGGTTGCACGAAAAAAAAACAACAACTATGTACGCCAGAAGACAAAGAAGCCTGGAAGAGACGCAGAACGCACACCGAGATTTTAGAAATCGACCGCGTATGCTTACTTCCCTTGCCATACTGAAAGTTTTTTAGTTATAGCGTCTTTCTGTTATCTTCTTGCAACTATAGAGGCACGAAAATAAGTGATATTTTGTGAAAAGAAAGGGGCATGGCGAAATACTGGAGGCAGCGGTAGTCTCAATATCGCATCATCCTATACTTTTTGAAGTTGCGTAAATTTTTGACGCCACAGCTTAGTGGAAGCCCAAGGTTGTTGAAGTGCCGCACATCAGACAAAATGGCGGACTGAGTTGAAATAAGGTTGGAGGGAAGAATAGTTGAACATCTTGAATTTAAATGCCATTTTTACATGAAGCTTGGAAAGCAACATAGGTAAAGAGAACAAAATGACTCCAAAAACGCAACATAGGTAAAGAGAACGAAATGACTCCAAAAACACGCGAAACAGTGGCAGCTGTTCCCCCGCAGTGGGTACGCGCCATTATTTAGAGGACAACAACAACAACAACAACAATGGCAGCTGTCCTAGATAAACTGGCCAACGTTCTAAAATAGACTGACGGTCCTTGCAGAGTGAAGCCAACTGAGTGCCGTTCGGAGTCGTGTGGCCTAGTCTCAAGCAATTTTTGTTCGCAAAAGTTAACCTGAATAACTACCTAACATTTTAAATACTTGCTTAAGAATAAAGTGTCGATGCAGAAATAGTAGATCGGCTTGAAATACAGCTGGCTAAATATTTGAACCAAGTAACACTTGCGCAGTTTGACTTACAGGAATTTAAAGATAGCCCTCGAAAGACAAAAGTTATAGGTCGTCATGCATGCATCTCGCCCAGCGCCCACACACAGCCCCGTCGGCGACAGCACTCCGTAGAAAAACGGATTGTGTTCTGTGAGACACGTTTTGGGACGCTGAATTAGCACCGCTGTCACGTGGTAGCTTTCGTATTAATGCGATACAGTTAGAATTGTCGGCACACCAAAACCCCGCCCAGTGTCCGAGACGAAATTCGCTGACTGATCGAGAGTTCACGGGACATTGTGACGTCATCACAATCTTCCCACCGGGTTGTGAGCAACCTATTTTATACAGCAACCTAGATAAAAAAATAGAAATAAAAAAATCAGAAAAAATCAGAAAAAAAGAAATATGAAAAGTCGTAACCGCCACAGTAGGATGCCTGTGCCTGTAGGATGCACTGGGGATGCCTGCCTCCGCAGTCAGCACTCCGAATATGGCGGTCGATGGACCGAAAATTGCGAATATACTGACGCAAACACGCACAGAACTTGCAACATAAAATGCACCGGATGCCAAATCCAATGCCATCGCATTCCACTGTTAAGGTGACTCAAAGGTCCCAATAGTTTTTTTGCGGGCTGTCTGTCAAGGCCGGTAAAAAAAATCTGCGAAATTGGTACCCTGGCTCAAGCATTTCTTCCTCTGATTTTGAAAGGGAACTACAACTTTCATGCTGACACATTATTCTTGACATCATCATTTAATAAGTTAGCTATTTAGTCCCTACTAATTAATCCTTTCTAGAAAAGATGGATGCCCATGTGGTAGGCGTGTATCTATATGTGTAAATGATAATTTGTGCCACAAGGCCCGCTGTCGCAATAAAAAAAAAGTGGGCCATGCGTCTCTCCAGAGCACTCAATTGGTTTAGCTCGTCTATAGGGCACTTCGCATTTTTAAAAATCTTGGTTACTTCTAGCTGGGACACCCGGTATATACGTGCGTGCACGAACCTGCATTTGAGCACCATGGGCAGAATCGTTAATACACTTAGCGATGCTGTAGAAAGGGAGGGGAGTAGGAAATACGAGGATCTTAAGCAATAGAGCGTGAAGTAATGGAAATGACCATTAGTTGAGCAATAAGGTAGGGGAAAGAGAACCAAGTCCCATAAAAAGGAATCAAGTGAGCTAATCGAGTGTGTTCTCTTCCCCTCACTTAACTCGAAAGAAACACTTCATGGGGAGTTACGCGGCAAATGGTTAAAGACACAAACATGGTCGCTTTTAAGACAGCGCTTGCATTGCACTAACACAGACTGCTTAAACGCGAAGCTTCGTACTCAGGGATAACGGAAATGCCGTTGAACTGTGAATGTCGTCAGGACAATACTGTAAGTAGGTTTTAGTCAATGAGTTCGCTCAGACATGGACAGATTTGGTATACAAATGGCTTTGTTACCCAAATGGCTTTGGTAAACTGGTTGCTAATGAGTAATTACTCGTTTGAGTAAAATGCAGCTGAAGCGTGCTGGCGTAATGTTTCGAGAAGACTGTATATTGACGATATTATAGACCGGAAGAGCAGAAACGGACAACGAAGCTGTCAGTCTCACGATAATAAATAGAAAAGTAAATAGCTGAAGTACTTTCACCAAACTTGCAGTGGCTCCCGCAGGGGCCCAGTGGTTATCGTGTTCGGCTGCTAGCCCGAAAGACGCGAGTTCGATCCCGGCCACGGTGGTCGTATTTCGATGGAGCCGAAATGCTAGAGGCCCGTGTACTGTGCGATGTCGGTGCACGTGAAAGAACCCCAGGTGGTCGAAATTTCCGGAGTCCTTCACTACGGCGCACTTCTTAGCGTTAGTCACTTCGGCAAGTTAAATCTCCATAAACCAAAGCATACTAAACTTGCACTGGAGGATGCTACATTCAAGGGCTGCAGGGAACCATAGCCAAAATCTGCTACATGTACCGAATGATGAAGTTGGTGTAATCTCGACTGCACCAACAAAAGATAAGTTAGGGAAGGCATATTCGAAGCTTGTAAGTTGAGATGGCAGTTTCAGAGTGCTAACAAAAAGTAGCGCCACGCCGAAGGAGCACATAACAAGTCAGGACCATAGACCAGGGACTCCGTTCCCTGTGCTACACTATGGATCCGTTTCATAAATGGTAAGTCGGCTTCATCTCAGTGCTGATAACCATACTATTTCTTGAACAGGAAATTTAAGTGCGCAAATAGGACAACGACAAGAGGAAAAGAAACGAATATGGTGCCATGGTTCCAAGCTTCTTAATTTTTCTCGAAATAATAATAATAATAATAATAATAATAATAATAATAATAATAATAATAATAATAATAATAATAATAATAATAATAATAATAATAATAATAATAATAATAATAATAATAATGATAATAATAATAATAATAATAATAATAATAATAATAATAATAATAAATACTTTATTTACTCCAAAGAAACAATACAAGACGCGGACGCGCCAAAGCCTCAATTGGGCTTGTAGGGCGCCGTCCGGCAGCAGCAACAGCCTCTGTTACCAAGTCAATTCTTTGTAGATTAAACCATATGTACTAGAGCTGTTCAAGCTCGGCAATAGCATCCCGTAACTGTCTGCGAGTGTTCAAGTTGAAAACATTATCAGGCATCTCATTGAATATACATGGGATATAATATGACCTCATAGACATACCAAAATGAGTTCGCACTGCAGGGACAATATATCGAGAAACTTTTCTTAATAGGATTGGTTTAACGTTTTGGAACCGAAATTCAGAGTTCCAGAAATATCTGAGTACAGTGATTTGTTTGAACACAATGTCAAAGGAAGGCAGACCTGAAGAAAGGAATACACTTTGCTGTTTATGGGGTATCGAATAGATGACACTCTTGGCCATATTCTTGAGAATACGGTTTATCCTATTTTTCCATGTTGCAGAATAGTTGAAGAAACAGCACATGCCATATCTCAGCAGAGAATATCCCAAAGACTGTGCAATTAAACGTCTTATGGCAAATGGCAGGTAGGCCCTTAGAGCATAGAGCAAGCATGCGACGCCTCTAAGCTTCTTACTGAGGTGTGCCATGTGCGTGTTCCAGGATAAATCACTGTCAAAGTAAATGCCAAGGTATTTCACGGACGGAACACATGTAATGGGGTAGCAAGAACATGCAGTGCAACTGGAGCTGTGCAAAAAAACCACAGCGTTTCTCGGGATTAGCTTGTGTGCATTTCTAAAGCACACTAGATGAGTTTTCTGGGGGTTTATATCAATCAGGTTACATTGAAACCAATCATATAGATTAGTAGCTTCCTGTTGAAGTTGACGGAGTGCGCAAGAAAAATCTGTATTAGATGAGATGAGGAGGGTGTCATCTGCATATTGATAAATCTGTGATGAAGTTATAATGCAGGGGAGGTCATTAACATAGAGCTTAAATAAGAGGGGTGATAAGATGGATCCCTGGGGAACACCACTATATAAGTCTATAATTCTGCTTTGCACAGGTCCAAGTTCCACCATTTGAGATCACTGAGACACATAATTTCTTAGTAACATTTGAAAAGGACCACGAAAACCATAGCAAAACAACTTTTCACAGAGAATATCATTGTGAACAGTATTAAATGCCTTCCTGACATCAAGAAAGAGACCAAATGCCACTTCATTTTTATCAAAACCAGAATGAACGGAATCTGACATCTTTTCTAATAACGTTTGGGTACCAGAACCAGCAACAAATCCGTATTGTTGTGGGCTAAGCACGTTATGCCTCAGCAAAAATGCTGACATTGCACATAAGACGTGTTTTTCTAAAATTTTTGATATACACAACACGATAGATATTGGGCGATAATTCGAGATATCATTTCTTTTGCCACCCTTGTAAAGTGGTATAACACGCGCTTGCTTAAGAGAGCATGGTAAGAAGCCACTTTCAATCTTATCATTTAGCATAAAAAGAAGGACACACTTGAAGCTCTGGAAGTTTCTGGAAAGGTCGCTGATAAATATTCCATCAATTCCAGCTGATTTGTTATGCCGTAGACTGGAGATTATGCTGAAAAGATCTGGCTCTGTTATGTGTGGAAGAAATGCTGAGTCAATCACAGAAGAAGGAAGTAACGGCGAACGTGATGTGGCACGGGCAATGCGCTCTTCTTTAGAAAAAAAGTTATTAAAATCATTTGCCAAAGAGGATGTCAAGTGACCAAAACTATGCTCTATTGCGTCCTTGACCGGTCTACGCTGACGCCCACGTAGTTCGTTCACGATAGCCCAAGTTTTGGCCACGTCATGGTGGCAATTGCGAAACTGGCTAGCATAGTAACGCCTTTTAGAGGACCGAAGAAGAGCGGTTACTTTGTTCCTAGCAGCCCGAAATTCATTTCGTAAGTTTGCATTTTTTGGTGAAGCGCGACATTTTGACCACAGCGCTTCTTTGCATCTAATGGCTGCGAGGATGTCAGCTGTAAGCCAGAAGCATCTATTATTTCGTTTTTTGACAATGATACTTTTTTTGCAGGATTCTTTTAAATTTTTAAGAACCAAAACAAAGTTATCGTAGGCGGTATCTTTGTTATTTCGTGATATAAATGAGTTCCAGTCGAAGGATGACACCTTACTGTCAATAGTTTTCGATCTAATATAGTCATAACACACCTGCTATCATTAGGTTTCTGTGCAGAATCGACCTTAGCAAAGTGGCATAGTTTAAAGTAATGATCCGCTAATTTCTTTCGAATGACAGCTGCCATAACATAAGACAAGTCCGACGCGCGTACGTAAACGTGGTCTATGCAAGTTTTACACAAACTGTTATTTACGATCTCTTCTCTAGCAGAATCTGAAAGTAGTGTTTCTATACCATGATCAGCAAGGGCATTTAGGTAGTTTTGTGCAGATGTTCTCTCAGGCTTTAACAGATCAATATTCAAGAGTGTACTGTGCGATGTCAGTGCACGTTAAAGAACCCCAGGTGGTCGAAATTTCCGGAGCCCTCCACTACGGCGTCTCTCAGAGCCTCAGTCGCTTTGGGACGTTAAACCCCATAAACCAAACCAATATACAAGTCACCCATTATGCATAGGTTACCTTGGCTAAACCTTTGCTTACAAACGTCATGCAGTGCTGTGATAAAATTAGCCACGCGTTTCCAGACGGTGGGCGGTATATGATAAGGAGATGACTCGAAATGTTGCTGTACGAAATTTCAAATCCCATTGCCTCTGCAGCGTTGATGGAGATGTTGATATTGGAAACCGATAATGAATCCTTGAAGAAAACAGCAATTCCTCCACCCTTACCCATTTGGCGGGTCAGGAAATGCTCCGTATAACCCGGAAGCTTGAACATGCAGGTAATATGGTCAGCAATATTTACCTCTGTGAAAGCAAATACGTCTACTACTTGGTAAAGGTCTTGTGCGATTACCAGAAATTGATTCCAATGTTTTCGAATACTTCTAATATTAAACAAACAAGGGAAGAGGAATGAGGGGCTCGTTATAAATATGAGAGAAGCCAACAGCCACAGAAACCAAGGAGCGCAGGGGATTTTTAAATTAATTAATTTTTTTTGTGGTGTTGATCAAGTAAGAATATTACTGAATATGTTCTCGCTTAAAGTTAATTGATTAGAAAAGCAGAAGAAAAACAACCACATGCCGCCGGTGGAATCCGAACCCACGACCTCCGAATTAAGCGTCCGGTGCTCTACCTCTGAGCTACGGCGACGGCTGTCAAACCTTCTGCTTTCGGGGGTATTTATGTTTACAAATAACCTAACCTTGAGAGTGTTCATCAGCGCCACCCACGTTCGTAAGCGGCGGACGTGGAACGTCCTGAGTTACCGCTGGTGTGACGTAGAACGCCATCGAACGGCGAGGGTGGAAGCTGTGTGAGAACCCTCTTACGCTTCCTATGGCGTCAAGGCTGCCAGAACCGAGGCCCTCGCTAGGCACTTAAGCAAACAAGGGAAGGGGAATGAGGGGCTCGTTATAAATATGAGAGAAGCCAACAGCCACAGAAACCAAGCAGCGCAGGGGATTTTTAAATTAATTAATTTTTTTTGTGGTGTTGATCAAGTAAGAATATTACTGAATATGTTGTCGCTTAAAGCTAATTGATTACAAAAGCAGAAGAAAAAACAACCACATGCGACAACATATTCAGTAATATTCTTACTTGATCAACACCACAAAAAAATTAATTAATTTAAAAATCCCCTGCGCTCCTTGGTTTCTGTGGCTGTTGACTTCTAATGTTAATGTGAAGAATTGTAAGAGAACTCATTGAAACTGGATGGAACGATTGGAAACAGACGTCAAAACTTGAAAAAGAAGCCATAGCAGTAATAGTGAATGTCCCTATGTGATTTTGTCAATATCTGCAAGAGACGCGATTTTGATAACGGAAGCCCCCACTTCTTTTCTGGCGAAAACTTTGCCATTCTTGACCCAGACAAATTGGAAAGATTTTTCCTTTCCTCGGATTCGAGCTTTTCAGAACCGCTCACTGTTCATACGGGTCAAGTTTTCATTGAAGAAAACTGAGGAGAGCTTGTGGGACTCATTTAGCGTCCTAAGTTTGCTTTTTACCTGCAGCCATTTCTCCCGTAAGCTCGGGGACGAAAACCTGACCAATACGACCGGAATCTTCCCTTGTCTCGATGATAGACGGTGCAAGGAGGCTATCTCAGATTGGTTGAAGTCACGCACTCCAAGTGTTTCAGCCATCTGCGCAACTTCAGCCCGCAGGTCTTCCTGTAGCTGAACTGGCAGTCCGCTTATCTCTAGATTGGACAGACGGCTGTACTGTTCACTTTCATTGAGTTCCCACTGAATTCGGTGAATCATCGAAGCCTGTTCGTCGAAAGTCCCTTCTAGAAATGAACCAATTAACCATCGAGAACGTTCTACTGACAAGTAAACTTTAAAATGAAATATTATAGCCCTAGTTTGTCTTATGGACAATAGGTTGACGTGGTTCTCGTGGATACAACACGTACATCTGGGAAGCAAAAGTGTCATTGTACCATTTTATCCTCGTTTTACTGTTGCCAATGGTGCCATCATTATAGCAAAGTGAAACGTAAGGAAGCCAACTTAACAAATTAACCATGAAGACGCATCTGTTTGCCCTGTTTATGTAAGGCACAAAAAGTTTCGTGCTTGACAAACTTATTGCCCGGTTGCTTGGCTCTATCGACCAACACCCTGTTTACTAACAAAGGGAGTTCGCGGCAGGTGGATTCGACTGGGGGCGAAAAGTAGGCTTAGCGCCTCTAGGAATGCATGGACGTTAAAGTTTTCAAAAAAAATTTCGTATTTCACAGTGCAACTACGATGTCGTTCATTCTTGAAGAACAACCTTATTCACTCTGGGACAGATTCTAAAAGTATGAAGCGTCATTTCGAAGGCGATGTATTTTTAAAACATCGCAAAACTTGCGCGTGGAGGTGATTCCCGGCTGGGAGTACGGAACTGGAGCGCGGCCCAATGAAACACAGGTAAGGAAAACTTTAAGAAATATTTCTCTCCTCTCACAAAGAACTCATTGAGGCGGCTGTTTGTTATCAGTTCGCAAGTGCTCTTTAGAAGAGTGTGAGAAGGTATCCTGATTTCGAAGATATCTTTTTCAAACGAGATAAATGTGTGTTGTGAAGCTGGACATATCCCCAAAAGGCGTTCTAACGGTTGGGTGTTTCCCTGAATCGCGCAGGCTTCTCGTGCAGTCTGACATTTCTGCCGCGCGCTACATTCCCTGTCAACGAAATCCGTCGGTGATCGCGACACCTATAATTCGGCTTCTGCTCTTCATAACTCATAAACCCTCCGTTCTCATTGACAGCCATCTCTTTGTTGTCAGGAGCGGTGCCCTCTATTCGTAGGTTAACTTTTATTTGTCCTCACACTCTCTTTTGAATACGAACTGGCGTTTATATTCTCAGCTTCTGTGACGGCCCCTTGTATTCTTTTTTTACAGTTTTCTAACGCATCAACGTAACCATCAGACGAATTAGGTCCAGTGCAGGACTAATGCTTATCCTGCCGAGCTGCGATGAGCCCTATCCTGTGGATTTTACGCCACTGGGACCAAGAAACTTTTCCTAACTCATACATCTACCTGCCTTTCTATCACCACCAGCAACATTTTGTATCCCTCAGTGTTCACAAAAATAACCCAGTAATATAGGAGAAAAAGAGAACGAAAATGACAACACGGCCACTTGTTCGCAAGCAATTACTTTCAAATGAAATGCTAAGCGTCCCCCCCCCCCCCTCCGCCCCCTCCCTCAAGTTTCTTTAAATGCGCATTCTCCCGGTATTCTAGTTCATGTTTTAAAACAATAATCGAAGTTCACTTTCCACTAAGGACCGCCACATCAGCAGCTCTTCCCTAATCGGCCACACATGTGACCCCTTCGACGCCTACTCCTCCACAAGGCTTCGAGACTAGCCGCCATTTTGTCTCCCCTTTCTCTACTCCGCAGCACAGCAGCTCCGGTCTCGCTCGACACAACCGGCAGCAGCAGACGCGACCTGCGTGTCCCTTTTCCCCAACATTCTTTTCTTCCTATTTTCCCCCGGCATCCCCGACGCAAGCGGGCGCGCTCAGAGAAGCTCGCGTTGCCTCCCCCGGGAAAAGCAAGCGCTCGGAGCGGACGAGCCTAATCAATGGAGGCTAAAACGATGCCGTCTCCTCCCGAACGACGAACAAGAAAGAGAAACAAGAGCAGCACGACGCACGGGTTTGGGGAGCGAGGGAGGCATTGGCGGCGGAAGCGACGGCAGCAAAGGGGAAAGGCACGCCGAAGCGGTAAAAGCAAAAGAGTTCGCCCACAGACGCCAAGCCGTACAGCCTACCTTTGCCGCTGCCAAGCATGCGCGCGCGGGTGCCGGAGCCAGTTGCTATGGCAACCTTGGCTGTGGTGGCGGCAGGCCGCTGCTGGACCTCCCCCTACCCTTCTTCCCTACTGCGCGGCCAACGACGGCAGCAGCAACAAGCACAAAAGGAAGAAGGCGGCGAGCGCAACCCGAGCTCTCCCGAGCGACCCTTTGGACCCCAGCGCCATTTTTGCTTCGTTCCCGGGGCACTGAATTCTATCCTCTCTCTCCGCGGGTTGTCGAAGGCTGCTGACTGAGCTCTATTTTAGCCTATCGCTTGTTGCCCCAAGTTCTTTGTGTTTGAGTCTGTTCTAATGCTCTCGCAACATCAGGAACTCATCGAAAGGGAAGAAGGCGACTATAGTTTCTGTTTCCTCTGTATCGCGTATCTAAAATAAATTTCAGCATTGTCACGCTGAGGTGGACTTGTGGCGCGTTTGCTGAAAGGTTAAATATGTCGCATTTCTTTGATATTCAGATTGTTTTATGGTCGAAAGGGCACGAGATGGAATAAAAATTACTCGACAGTTCATTTGATTTAACATTGGATAAAGAGTTCACCCGACTGCCAAAAAAAATCCACATTTCGAACGCCACGCCAGTTGTTTTCTTTACTCACGTGCTGCATCAGCCCCTGTAGTACGGACCTCGTACTTATTCTTTCCCTTCTTTCACTAAACAGCGCCTTTTCATGTTTCATAAAATAAATCAAATACTTAAAGGTCACCTTTCCCGCCACTTATCACCGCGAAAAGAACGGCTTACTTGAGGTAGCTCCAGATATACCATGAGTATTCCCTTATCGCATCCGACATAACGGAACGCGAGGATGTACGCGGTGTTTGTTCATTTAGCAACCAGAATCAAAATCATGTTTGTTGTTTTACAAAATATAAAAACAACATAATGAAAAGTATCCAGAAAGAGGTCCTGCTGTCATCAGTAGTTCCCCAGCGAAGGTGAATGACTGACGAAGCGTGTAGATGCCCGCTATTGTCGCCGCAAATGTTTGGGGATTGTGAAAGCCTTTTTTTACTGCACAACGAAACAATGACGGACAACAAACGGCTAGCGAGGTGCCTGTAGCTTTTTTAAGTGTGAGCTGTGTTGAGTTTGCGCTTCGGGAACGGAGTGAGCCAGGGAGCAAGCACTTGGCTATCCTGAAATTATGTGGGACCTGTACAGCCATGGTGTTAGAACTACACCATGCTGCTGTGGGTTTTGGAGCTGCATACTGTTGTTTCACGAGTGAGCTGTGTTGTATTTGCGCGCCGCCACTGTGCGACGCTGCTTCCTTTCGTGGATAGTGCTAGCCTCTACAGCTCCGAGCTGTGAGGGGTGATTGTGTTAGTGCCGATGACTGAGCCCTAATTTTTTTTAGGTCCGGCTGCGGAAACTGTTTTCACTAGTATTTGCGTATCTAACGCCAGCGAATCGGTGAGATACTCGACATCGCGGTGTTAGGGTGCAAGCTCGTATTTGTTATCAATGCTCATTTAATTCAAATATTTACGAAGTGGGCAGTGAATGAAAGAAACGCACTTTAGAATTGTTATAAAAACCAAGTGAAAGTGAGGTTTCAGCCTGACATTGAAGTAATTGCCTTAAATATTGCAACCAATGTACTACTAGAGTGAAACACTCACAATAAAATCGCACCCACACATATATAAACGACCAAAGCTTTCTCTGTAAATGTTTTCCTCCGAAGTAAAGCTACTTCACAGTGGTCTTTTTATGAGCCTCTCTGTCATGCTTCAGCGTTGCGTTGTGTATTTAAACCTTTTTCTGAAATATGAATTGGCTGTAGGATTGCCTTGCGTGACTGGCTCCAGCATGGTATCTGTCGAATTCTTGGACGCTGCTTGGCTGAGCTAGAATTTCTATAATTTGACTGAATGCATGTGATGAAAAGGAGAAATGTGTGCCTGTTTTTTATTCCGGCTTTGCTTCGTATATCTGTGCTTCGAAAAATATTTTCATGTATACTGCTGTGCCTTCATATTGCTACAGGTTCGATTTCCAATGGCTACTTACATAGGCATGTCGACCCGAGACTGGCGCGTCAGCGCCAAGATACTGAACTTCCTCTTTTTCTGCGTGCGCACTTCTTCGTTGTTCCTTCAGCGTTCATACGTAGCACGTGACAATACGTAGCGCAGGTCAAAACAATGTTGGAATCCAAGTATTTGACTAGGGCAACCAATCTACACAGTAGTGCAGTCGAATCTGGCTATATCAACCTTGAAGGGAATCCGAAAATAGTTAGATATATCAATAATTTTATATAAAAAATAGCATTACCTATGCTTATACGTAACGTAGAAGCAAAAATACATTACACCTACGCTAGTGCCGTGCTTCTTGCAGCGACATACTTCACGCCAGCGTGCTGGCAGCTGACTGCTCGCTGGGCATTGCTACGCCTAACCTGCTTCGCATCGAAGCCGCAGCGGACGGTGCTTTGGAGCTAGCCACTGCCTACCATAAAGTGCCTTATTCTGTTACCAGTACGCTATAAATAAAATAATCCCATTAAATTTAAGGTACAATTGGTGTCCGCAACGCCTTCGGTAGCTAAGCACGCGAGGGACGCCGTTAGGCTTTAGGCAAGTTGGCTTCACCGCATAACAGCGATGAGGCGTGAAGAATGAGTGCAGTGGACCGAAGGCCATCCCCAAGCACAACCCGAGTTCACCTGGTCGGGTGGTTTCTCAACGCCAGCGGGGCCAGCATGTGCCCAATGACGCGCAGTCGACCCGTCTTAGCGCACAATAAGTGTTCGCAGTGCGCAATGAGGAGAAGGGATACTTGAAGGGGCTCGGCGCGCCGTTCGAAATATCCGATATCCCGCTGCACGCGAGTTTAATAAACATGAACAGCAGTGTTATACTTTTGCAGGGGTTTGCGTGGGCATACGTCGTCTGTTCGATATAAACATTAATTCGGTATATCCGAGTTAGAGTCTGTTTTGTTTAAAATTTTCAGAAGCGCATTTCTGTACCAGCAGCTGAAATGAATAGATAAATCGATTTTGACTAGGGCAGATTTATAAGCACACTCAATGAAAAAGACCACACACACAAAAGAAGAATTCCATTAGAAATTACTATTTTGTTGCAGGTGGTGTGTGAGGACATAATAATGGGAAATACAGCGCAACGAAGACACCAAAAGAAAGAGGACAACACAACGCTTACTGCAACTGTTTAATCAGGTGAAATCAGTCGACATACAGGGTCTGTTCTGAAAGTAGTAGGACTGGTTTTTTCCTGGGCGAACGGGCGGACGAGAGGCTGTCTGCGCGTGCAAGATCGTTGAAGGGGGATATTGGGAATGCTGGAGAAAATCGGCAGTAGGTTCTCGGCCGTTGAAGAGAGGAGGTCGCTTGTACTGTGAACCCCTGTCGAAACGTCTCGTCACGCAGAATCGTCGAGCGTTTACTGGATCAGCGATACGCGATCAAATTTTGAGTAAATCTTGGTAAAACGGGCAAACAGACTCACAACATGATTAAGGAGGCCTACGGTGACGCTTCCATGGGCAGATCAGGAGTTTTAGAGCGCAGCTCTTTGGCGTCCGTTCCTGGGTTTCGCGTCGTCGTCGGCCTCGTAACCAGCTCCGCCCCCCTTTCATCCCCCCAGCGCTAGCAGCGACCGACTGATACCGCTGGATGCCGCTGACGCCGCTAGAGAGTCAAGATAACGTGACTGCATAGAACACCGTCGCCGCCATGCAGAAAGAGGAGGAAAGGGTCCCCCCCCCCCCCCCCCCCCGCCCTGTTCTTGTGTGGCGGATAGGGTGCTCTTCAGTTGCCGACGCGCCGGTTATTTCACGTAGGCCCCGGCACGTCGACGAATACGTGACCACCTTCCCACGGCTAGACCTGGTTCTTAGCGCTGCGGAAGCGAGGGTATCATATTAAGGCGGAAGCCTTTAATGCCTCATCGTTGTAAGCAGGAGTTGTCGACAGAAAATGTCACGCTTTTCAATTGGTCGAAATGCTCGTGACGTCACAGTGCGCGAATTTCAAATGGGGCCAATTGTACTTTGGCTAGTAACCATGCAACCAATCAAAGGGATCGTATAGTGATGCTGCAACTAAGTTGGACTGAGTTTAGTTAATTGCTTAATTAATCAATTAGCCTAATTAATATAGAGGAGAATGAAGAGGTCAGAAGAAAAGAAAGACGCGCGCCGCAGCGGCAACAGCGTCCGCGGAAGGAGACGCTGCTGAAAAAAAAAACAGATAAGTACGAAGCCACGTTCCCTCCACCACCACGCACTTCCCCACTCAGTAAGACGTTGCTCGTTTCATATACGTTGTGTCGAACATCCTAGACAGTTCCAACATATTGACAGGTTAATGACAGAACACGATGGATAGAAATAAAATAATATAAATATGAAATAGCCTAATTAACCTTTCTAGTTAGACCGCATAAATCAATAAAACCGAGAACGAAATTGGTCGAGTTGGGGAATCGAACCAGGGTCTCCGGAGTGCGATACGAGCACGCTAGCCACTCCGTAATGCCAGCTGAATGGTTTGGAATGAACAAAGGCGCGTCTAGCTAATACGGCGTCTTCGTTCACTCCCATCTTCCTCCTTTCCCTTACGGCGAGGTGCAGGTGTCCACCCAGATATGCGAGAGAGATACATTTCCTTTCCTCAAAAAATAAATTTACCGTCCAGCAAGGCGTACAGCCGAATTGGCGATGGCGTTCTGTGGACTCCCTGGCAGCGTTGCAAGACGCTGTCGCGTTCCACTCTTACAGGCGAAGCTTAACATGTTAACCACACATCAGTAACACACGCAGACAGCCAATGGACGCGTCACTCGCTGGCAGCACTTGATTCATCATTCACAACCACATTCGTGACAGAATGCTGTACTAAGGCTTTCGCCTTGCACCACTTTAGTCGCCAAAGTGACTCCTAATTTTTGTTTGTGTCGGCATCGGCGGCGTTGTCCCTGAAACCAACTCCGCAGCTGGGGTTGACTCCCTATCGGCGTCAGCGTCATCAGTCAGTCGCTGCAAAAGGTGAAACAGCTTATTTGCTGCGCTCAAATTTCGCATTAGGAAGTAACGTAATCGTCGGTAATTTTTTGAGTGGCACAAGCTTTTCCGAGAAGGTAAGGAAAGAGTGGAGGAAGACGACCGCTCAAGACGCCCTTCGACCAGCAAGACCAACGAAAATGTGTAGTGAGTGAAACATTTACTTAACAGTGATCGTAGAATGAATATCAGAATGATTGCTGATGACTTGAGCATTCCTCAAACCCAAGTTTTTGAGATCGTGACAGAAAACTTATCCATGAGGAAAGCGTGCGCGAAGTTGGTGCCGGGAGTGTTGTCAGAGGAGGAAAAGGCCAACCGGTAAGATCTTCGTCATCATGTGAATGAGGACCCCGATTTTTTGCCCAGCACAAGGCGGCAACGCTGCCTCAGCACCCCTACAGCCTCGACTTGGCCCCGCCAGACTTTTTTCTATTCCCGAGAATAAAATCGACGCTCGAGGGGAAACATCACGGATCGGTAGAGGTGGTTCAACAGGCCGTGACGAGGGAGCTAAACAGCATTCCGGTCCAGGCGTTCCTGGAGGCGTACGAAAACTGTAAAACTCATTGGCAGCAGCGTCTAGGTGCGGAAGGGTGCTACCTTTAAAAATTGTAATTGTTTGTACTATTCTCTTGAATAAATGTTTCTAAAAAAAATGAGTCCTACTACTTTCAGAACAGACCATGTATATAGCCCTCCATGCTGAAGCGCACGCGTACAAGGCACCAAGAAAACCATCGTCAATATTATCAGAGTAGGCGTGAAAGAAATTTCCGTTCAACCCCATAAACAAAAACTGAAGTGTCACTGGCACAGCCCGAAGCCGCTTTTTTGTTTATTTAAAAAGAGTTTCACGAGCCGTCTGCTGTCTACCTCTGCCGAGAATCCTCGCATCGCGGAACCATGGTGTACAATTGATGCAAGCCCTACAGTGTTCGACAAACCTCTCGGCCCCATTATTTTCAATATCTTCTGCTTGTTCCCCAAGTTCCGCCTGTCCTCGCAACGTCCCGTTTATAAAATATCAGATTTTCCGCGGGACAGAGGAATTTCATACACGACGTTAGTGCTGCACTTCCCTAAACGCTGCCAATGTCTTTTTTGATAGCCCACCTTTTGCTTGTCGTAATTTATGCGACGGCTTAGCTGGGCAAGCTTGCGGAGGGGGCAGTGAAAACAACCGGTCCATTAAACCGGTTTGCCACTATCTTCAGACCGTGCAGTGACTTTGTGAATGTAAAGAACCACTGCAGGCCTCTCATTTTTCGCCGGTAGCCTCAACAACTGCGCCGATGAGCTGAGTAAATTGACGTTTGATGCTGCGCCCTAAAAACTAGTCGAATAGAGAAGTTCAAAAAGTCGTCGTGAACATGGCCGTGAGTACAGGCGTCGATAGACGCGCTTACTCTGCATACCCTCTGTTTGTCAATATATGCTCCCTGTTCAGGATATATGCTCCCGCAAGGATTTTATACAAGAATACTAAATTCTCCCGCGCAGATAGGCACTATATCAAACGCATTACATGTAACGCGCAAGAAATCTGAGCAGTTAAAAAAAAATCCCCTGGGAGCGACAATCATCCGGCGCACGTTAACTGCTTTCCGCCCGTATATATGTATACCTGACGCTTAACTGGTGAGCACGACACCTATTGTTGAGATTTAATGTGCCCTGAAGGTTAACGTTTACGTCTTTTCTCGTCGGGAACGCAGTGCACTTCAATACCACTTCTTCTGCACAATGTTTCAGATGCTTCCTTGCAGGAAACGTCGGGTGATGTCATCGACAGTTCAGGACATCCTTGTCATTGAGCTCTTAAAACAGGACACGTTATCTATAATGCGGGCAGGCTGACACACTGCTTTAGAAATAATAGAAACCAATGGGCTCGACGCGAATCCAACGGCACTAAAGCAAAAAAAAAAACGCTCAAGGAGCAAGATCTATTGTAGAGTTAAAGTAATGTCCTATTCCAGGTCCCAACCACGTATGCCGGGACTTGTGCAAAAGGCGCAATTTACATTTATCTTATTTTCTCTGTTAAAAAAAAAAAACGAGAAAAGGAAAACGTGGAACGACACGAAGAAGAACGGGAGAGAAGGACCCCTGCGCATTTTTACCTCCGGGGCCCCAAAATGCGTTTCTAGAGAAGCTGGAACCCCACTTTTTGCCCCTTTCGTTTCTTATTTTATCTCCGGCAATCCTTCCGCTCGTTATTTTTTTAGTGCCCCGTCTTAAAGCGATGATGACATAGCTAGACTGCCGCTCGTGCCAGGCCTTTCGACAACGCATGCTATGAGTCACTCGGTGTAGACTGGGGACCTTCGTTTTGAGCGCGTTTCCCCTGAAAGGGTTTCCGGGTTTTTAAGAGAAAAAAAAGCAAACAGCGGGAAAACTGGACCGAGGAAAAATAAATATAGAGAGCGGTATTAGTCCTAACAGCATGCACGCATGCAAGCAGACGATCGGGAGAGAAGAAAAATAATCGCGAAACCAGCGCTCACGCAAACGATGCCAACCGATCGAAGCGATGCAGACGACAAGCTTACGGGGGAAAAAGTAAAGCTGACACGAAATTACCAGATCCTCACGAAACAGCGACACGTAAAAAACAAGAAAAGAGAAGTAGGGAAATAACGAATAAAGATTAGGGAAGACTGCAGGACTAAACGAACTATACAAGAAAGCGGAAAGCTGATTCAAAGAAAAAAAAAAAGCTATGGCAGGAGAGGGGTGCAGGGGAAACCGAAGGGGTACAACGAGGGCCCGTATATGCAACTGAGCGAGGAGATCGCGACGACTTCAAATATTCCCGTTTTAGGGAAAGAACGCCAAGAGCAGCACGGCATGCACACCGGACTTCTCCCTAAAAGCACCCCGTTCAGCATTTCAAACTTGTTCGTTTTTTTTTCTATCTTTCTTACACACACGGTCGTTTTTTTTTACGATTGATTTTTAGCTCTGCCACGTGCCCGTCTTCTGGGCGGTATGCGTGCAGACGATGCTTTATCTGCAGTGCTGCGGTGATGACTTCACATGTATTTTATTCGTTGTAACGAGAAAACTAAAAAAAAGACTTTATATAAACGCGGTTATTTCTTCTTCCTCTCTCCATCAGCACAGTGCTCGGTTTTGAGGTATTTTTTTAAAATGTGAGCATTATGGTTTTGTACGCTCTGAAACGAAATTTTTGTTCGTCAAAAATTCATGCGGTTACGGCGTCCCGGCATCGCACAACCAGCTTTCAAACTCCTCGGCTAGCTATTGTGAGATTTGCCCACGATGACTCACGACGAATGTGCGTTTACGGGCTATTTGCCGCTCTCTTTTGAAAGCCGCTGCCAATGGCAGGTTGAGAAACAACGAACATATTCTCCGGTCCGAAGGGTTTGGTGACAAAAGAAGTGACTCACACCAGGGAAAAGGCGCAAGGAGAAGGTAGGCATCATGTGCAAATATTTTGAATGTATGGTATTTGGTGCTTTATTCCATCAGTTTACAATATACACGGAGAAAAAAAAACATACCAGCTTATAATATGAGTAACTCCGTTTGGATAAGGTTTTCGCACGGTATAGCTACAGAGTATGATTATCTGGTGAATTAATACACTGTCGCGCCTCGTTAATAAGGACACTTTGGTTGTGAAGCAAAAATGTCCGTAAAGCGAGTCGTGCGTAGTTACAACTCGCGAAAAAAATGAGAAAGAAAAAAACACGCTGTGATTAGGTATGCTTCTGTTCATAATGATGGTCAGTAAAGTTGGAATTAAACACAATTTCGGGAGCTGCAAGCCCATTAACCAAGGCCATTTTGCTTGAAATAATGTGGTGCAGCTTTGCTCACCTATAGTGAGCTATGTAATACGCTCGATGGTGTCTCATGGCTAGATTACCTAATTCCTGCTAACTCCTTCACATCCTGAGACACTAAGATTTGTTCGGCTGACAGCTGCTGAATTAGTATTTCTACTTAGCTCACACTGCGCAGAGTTTTGAGTGTAGTTCTTCATGCAACACACTAAATGGTAAGGGACATTGAATTCGCACTTTAATGCATGAAATCATAAAAGAAAGGGGCGTCAGTTTGTCATTTGCACTTTACCGCTGCATTTTTGTGGTGCCCTGCGCTCAGAACAGAAAAAATAAAACATCTGGTTGGGGCAGTACGTTTCTTTTTTTTTTTGAATCACCGCTCCTATTAACGTGACAAAAACACATAGGCCCCAATAAACTTTGAATTCTTTCCCCTGTCAACTGCCCGGACAGCGAGTTTCCATATTAAAGAGCCGTGAATGCATTGAAAAAGTTTGATTCCCAAAGAAACTGTCCACAATTCGAGTCATCCATGCTAAAAAGGGTCGTATTAATGAGGCACCACTGTAGTAGAAGGCAGCTAAGTACTGCGCCAGGGTTGCCAAAACTACTGTTGTAGTGAAAAGGTGCGTTGTGGGCTTTTTCCGACGGGATCTGCCCGTGCCTCCAGTCTTGGTAATTTTATTCTATTAACACACGGATTATTTTTCTTTAATGCGGGGGATAATTGTGGCGGCACCGACATTTCAACCACGGGCACGCGAGACGGTTGCTCGACCTCTATGCCAGCTCATGGATGTGAAGGAAAGATTGCCAACGGTCCCTAAACGGAGTGGGCTACAAGAGTAGGCGAACATAGCAGGGTGTGCAAAGAGGTCACAAAGGCAGATGTGATTAGTAAGTCCGCGAGGATAAGATGGCCACAGCTGGCACTGGACAGCGTTCATTTGAGAGCATTGTGACAGGCTTCTGACATGCAGTGGACTCAGTTAGGCTCATAATGATGGCAGAACTCGGTTTTTGTTTATTGGTTTGGTGAACTTGGATGAGTGTCTACAGCTATATTGCTCTGGCAACATTAAATTGCATGTGTGATAAGGAAGTACACAAATTTTTGTTTCATAATTGTGTCAGCTCGTAAGTACGTAAAAAATATTTGCAGTCTATAGGCATTCGACCGTTATGTGGAAGGCCAGAAGCGTATCGCCTATAAGTGAATGTTATGTTGAAATCATTAGCATAGAAGATGACCACTTTTCAAAGAAAGTTTCGAATATATTTCGCCATGGTTGATTGTCTGACGCCGACTGACAGGGACGCCGACTGTAGGAAACTCCTTCATTCATTAGACAAAGCATGATGTTTTCTCTTCCTTATGTTCTCACCCTTTTTCTTCCGTGGGCGGGGTATCCACGCTTCTAACAGTTCTGATCAGGTTAAAAATATTTTTGAGCCTGAAGGATTGACATCTTCAGATAAGTCCAAAGGTCAACTCATCCCTGGCCGGAATGGGGTCACGCCCTTATACTGGTGAAGCGGCTCTGCTAATTCGTTGAAGCGAGAGCTCTTGAGTGACATCTGCAGGCTACGTTGCCATTTGTTATAGATTTTCTACCCTGGTCGTCGCCATATTGCCCACTATACTTTTGTGTGCCTCTGGCACCACCAGTACTCCCATGCCTGTGCAACGTGCAGACAGTTGTCCAGCGAGCAATCTGGTCGTGCCCAGATTGAAAGATCAACATTGGAACTAAATCGAGTGGCAGCCATTGATTCTCCACTGTTCAGCCTCGCTCTCTCTACAGACTCGAGCGCATTATCTTGGTAAGTTTTGGAACGATAATACATGGTCACCAGCGGATGCGACAAACTCACGACACCCTCGTATTTCAGTAAGGCAGTGATTACCCATCCGCGTCCAAAGCAGCCGCCGCGGTGGCTCAGTGGTTATGTTGCTCGGCTGCTGACACGAAAGACGCGGGTTCGATCCTGGCCGCGGTGGTTGAATTTCTTTCGAGGAGAAATTCTAGAGGCTCGTGTACTGTGCGATGTCAGTGCACGTTAAGGAACCCCGGGTTGTAAAATTTCCGGAGCCCTCCACTACGGCGTCTCTCATAACCTTAGTCGCTTTGGGACGTTATACCCCGTAAACCAACCAACCAGCATCCAAAGCAGCGCAGCCATACGGCTACATAGGAAAGATGCACAGCTTTCACAGAAACTCCGTAGTTGAGTAAAAATTCGTTCTGGTCCTGGATCAATGAAGAAATTGTTTTCAACTACGAAGTTTCTGTGAGCGCTGTGCATCTTTCCTTTGTAGCCGTATGGCTACGCTTGGGTTGATGCTAATGAGTAATTACTTCCTTATTAGAAACCTACTCCACCATCGGAGATTCCTCTAATCTTTGGAACCACACCCTCATCTTTATTCTCGCTGCTATTGTCGCTGGTTTCCTGAGTATTCGCAAAGGGTCCATCAAAGAGGTTCTGAACAGCCCTTTGTCTTCTGCTCTCGCCAGCCTAGGCAGTACTGATATAGGTTCATGGGCCAATAAAAAGAATGCAATTAAGGACGGCAATATTTATGTCTTTTTTGGAGGGAACGCAATGAAGCTGACATATTTGCAGAACGGTATGGAGGATCTCGACACCGGCATCTTCAACGCTATATGTTGCACTCGTTAAGCAATGTCTTGATAGAGTACAAGTTACTGCATGAATACCCAATCACTACTCTATTCTGACAAGAAATATTACTTCATCGCACTTGTATACCGTTTGACATAGGCATTTGACTCGTCAGGGCCAGATACCTCTATCTGCTTTGACGGGCAACTAAATTATTCTTCTGCAGACATGCTACACTACAGGAGTGTTCACATCCTACAAACTGACATAGGTTACTAAAAATGTGCTTCAATGACTTGCGGACATTTTACCACGAGTTTAAGACTGAGTGTAGCTTTTGTAGCAGTACGACACGCTGGAAGCCACATTCAGAGGGAAAATGTTCCGCCTAAAGCTTTCAATTTTGCCGAATTCTGAAGAACCCTCTTAGAGTCGTGCAACTTCGCCAGATGGACAAAAAGAAAGAAAGGACAAAAGAGATTCAGTAGGAAGAGTGAAACGTACGCAGAGAAAATACATATGTGTTGCTGAGGAAACTTTAATAACTGAAAAGCAGACAAGGTGGTAACAAAATAGGGAAGTTTAAATCCTTATCCGCGGCGCGATAGAGCGCGACAAGCCGACGGGGTCCACTGGATAAACAGGAGCAGCCTTTTTAGGGCTTCTTATACCAAAACTCCCTTCGACAATAGAACACTTGTCGAGAAACGTCCCACACTAAAAGGATTTTTCAAAACAAGAACTGTATAAGCTGCGCAGATAGATAAACCTACGAGACACAAAGCCCTCGAAAGAACCTGTATTGTCCACTTTTTTTCGCGCTCCAAAACACTCAAGCCTCTATACATCGCGAAAATCCGCATTTCCCTGCCATCAATCCACGCCTCCCTAAATCTCCACAAGTTTCCCTTTTTCTTCCCCTCCCCAAAGAGCAACGCGGCAAGAGACATCCGTCGAAAATCTCTATCTGACGATGGACACGAACAGCCTTTCACACCTTCTTAAAGTCTTCACTTGCTACCAAGAAACGGGTGCTGTACAAATGGCTTTCTCAATTGGCCAAGGCCTCACCGCATGCAAAAAGAAAGAATATAAAACGGAACTCAGAATAGAGACCGAGTGAGTAAAAATATTTAAAAAAACGCGGTCTATGAAATCCCTGCTTGCTGGCCTCTAAGCGCGCGCCATAACATAACATCCCAGCCTCAATGCAGGAGGGGATGTTGACGGCTTCTTTTTTTTTTGCGTGTGTTTTCGTGTTCCAAGCCGATTTCCCCACAACAACAGGAGGAGCGATTGTCAGAGGAAAAACCCTTGAAGGGCAAACGCGTCTCTAAACATTCCGGCGTTGAAACGCCCGCCCCAGAGGTTTTTTCTCTCGGACAAGCAAAGGATTTGCGTCTGTGCGCTACGACGTATATTCGCCGGAGAAAAGCGGTCCCAGGGAAACGAACAACAGACACGGCGCTGAAGCGACGCACAATCCCCGCGACAAACAATGCACTCGACGCTTCCACAAGGGACGCCACAACAACGAGAACAACACTGTTGACAAACAACAAAATCAAACCCGCTGGAAAAAGAACATGGGAAGAGAAAGAAATTTAAGAGGTTAAATAGAAAAATGCAAGGGGCAGACCGCCACTGGCTTGCACTCTCACCGCCATCCATCAAACACCATGAATCGCAGGACCCTTCCAAGGTCCATGCATTCAGTGCAACACCGGCGAAGCGTTGGATAGAGCGCTCAAAATCCAGTTTGGCTCTCTTGCATGTGGAGGAAAGGACAGGGGGGGGGGGGGGGGGGGGGGGAAGGGCTTGCGGATGGTCGGCCATCGTGTGCACTTTTTATGGGCGTAATCTCCGACTGCCTATCCTTCCTCTTTGGTGTCCCTAAAGCGATGTCGTTGATGTTGTTGTTGTGCATGTTGTTGATGTTGCTACTGCTGCTATATCGCATCATTGTTTACTTGTGTGCCTGGCTCGACTCGATTGCCGCTGCTCCTGTTGCTACTGACGTGTATTCGATTCCTTCGGATTGATCCTTTCAGTGGCGGGGGGTAAGGTTATTTCGTGCGCATTTGCTAGGCCCAGTAGCGTCTAGCGACCTGTCTGCCCTCTCCCTACCTCTTCTTCTGGCATTTTAAAGCTTCTGCCCGTCCGTCCCCCGCTGTGATAAGTGTTTGTCCCTCGGTTATTGGGTTTTGTCCGCCCGGAAGCATGCAGCTAAAAATAAAAAAAAATAACGGACACGAAAGCAGACAGGTTATAGGCAACAACAACGAATAAGAAAAAGAAAAAAAGTACGGGTCCCCCGCCTCCACAAAAGTATTTCGGCCCCGACTCAACCCTCAGCGGCGTTTACAAAGCACCCACCTTCCGTCCCCTTACCTGTTTTTGTTTGTATGTATCGCGCTTGGTCTTTGGAGCAAATCGCTTCCTAGTGAAATAAATAAATAAAAACTGTGAACACAACAAGTAAACATAAGGTGGAAAAAAATAGAAGGGTTCGTGCTCTGAACTGCCTACGTAACCTGCCCACTTGGGCCCACAGCCAAACCACCACGAGTATATTGGACACGAAAAAAAAGAGCACAAAAAGAAAAAAAAGAGAAGATATAAAAGGAGAGAAACGGTAACATACGCTGTACTTATTGATTTACCTTCGATTTGGCGCGCAATGGCCAGTTCTCGCCCTACGCGCGCTTTTTCCCCTCCTCCTCCTCCGCTTCCTCCGAGAGGGCAGCGTTACTTCCTTTCTCTCTCTCTCTCTCATTCTCACTCCCCCCATAACAGCCGGGCGCGATGTGCACATCGGCCGCAAATCGTTTGTAAATATGAACCTCTTCTCCGATGCACCCGGGTGCGCGCTTCACCTTGCCAGCTGTTTGTTTTTCTCCTTCCTGGATGCTTTTACCGAAGCTTCTTTTTTGTTTTTGTTTGTGTGTGTGTCCGTGTGTTTGTTCGTTCGTGCTGGCCGCCGCCCACTTCTTCTGCAAGACCTTTCAAAAAGGGGCGGGCTTTCCCGCTGAATTGCGTCACCTTACGGTGCAGGGCCATAACTGGAGGATTCGATTTCTCTTTGGAAGCTGTTTTCTTCACTCTTTGTTTACTCGATTCTTTGTTTGTTTATTTATATCCCCCCTCGCCCAGCATTTCCTTCACTACTACTCTTATTCTTTCTCGTGTTCGCGCCAGCATTATTTGAGCGCTTGTTCTGACCGCGCTGACGGAGCTCTACGGTCGTCTCTTCCACGCTTATTCGTTTTCATGCTTGAAGCAGGGCCGCTACAACAAGCCCCGAGGGCACTGAATCTGTCGTAACTGTTTTTATAGCCCCGCCATTCCAAAGAGGCAAAGTGAACTCGCGGATTTTCAATGCCTTATGAATGCCAGGACGTTGCCCTTCATGGAATTTGGTTTGTGAAGGTACAAAGATAGGGCGAGAGACGGGTAACTAACTGGTCGATACGTGCTGCCGCACAGAAGTCCGCTTATAAATTCTTTAGCCTCTTTAATTTGCATCGTTCAACTACTTGCGCCTACATGCACTATGAGTCCAGAGTCTGGCTCTAATGAAAGTGGGGACATTTTATGTATGTATGTATGTATGTATGTATGTATGTATGTATGTATGTATGTATGTATGTATGTATGTATGTATGTATGTATGTATGTATGTATGTATGTATGTATGTATGTATGTATGTATGTATGTATGTATGTATGTATGTATGTATGTATGTATGTATGTATGTATGTATGTATGTATGTATGTATGTATGTATGTATGTATGTATGTATGTATGTATGGTTTATACTTTAGAGGGTTTAGCGTCCCAAAGCGACTCAGGCCTATCAGGGACGCCGTGATGAAGGGCTCTAGAAAATTCGACCACCTGGGGATCTCTAACGTGCACTGACATCAATTTCGACTCCATCGAAATTCCACCGCCGCACCCGGGATCGAACCCGCGTGTTTCGGGTCTCCAGCCGAGCGCCATAAACATAGAGCCACCGCGGCGGCCGCTTTATATGTATGATGACTGAGTATATTACATATATGTATACGTGCATACGTATGCAGACATGCTGTCTATATTATTTGCATGGTTATAACCTGCACTTACAAAGATAAAAAAACGCCGAATTTAGGATGTTGTGCGTTCAGGTAATATAAAGCCAGCAGCAGGCGGAATATTATGCCGCCTGCTTCAGTTTGCTCCTTGTTTCTAATTTCTCGACTTCGAAATTACTGGGTCAGTAGGTTTGGGAACACTGGGACTATTAGGTTAATAGTTACACTTGTGCATCTTTTTTTATGTTTCCATTAGCAAATACATATTTTATCCCTGCTGATACCGCTCCTAGTGAGTTGAAGACCTAGTAAAAAGGCTTATACCTCGTCTTGTTTTGCCTGGTGTTTAATATTTTGTTTTATATGACGCACAGAAAAAAAAATGACGTTGTCACGCTTAGGCAGCTTGTATTTGCTAATTACTGTTTCCGCACCGGACAGCCAGCTGACTTAGAGCGCTGTGTAGGATTAATAGGAGGAGGAGGGTATAGAAGAGGAAAGGCAGGGAGGTTAACCGAAATAAGGATTAATAGGGAATGTAGGCACAGAATTGACCACAGGAGAAGTTGGCGTCCGCTATATTGCGCTGTCTGCGATAAGATAACAGTGTTTGAGTTTTCAGCTAATCAGAAACGCGCGAATTTTTATTGCACCTGCATCCTGCTCTCGTAAAAACTATGCTGCGGTTCCTGAAGGCATCTGCATCTTGAGAAAATAAACAGGAAGTTTAGTGCAATGGCATTTCCATTTTTGCTGGTCATTTATCCGTAACTAAATCCAGTTTTCTTCGAAAGCTTAGCTGTTTGTGCAGACAGTTGCGAACTGCCTTCCTCATAGCCCTGCTGCTCGAAACGGGATATAGGTACGGGATAAAACTGGTTGACAAAAGAAAGGGGAAAAGCGAGGCGTTGTTAGTCACTGTGCAGCAAAATTTTTAAAAAGAACCCAAATTCTCGTGCAGTATGTCTCCCGGCCCGCTAATCTACAACGGGCGACGCTACCCCAAGGCCAACCCTTTAAATTTATTTAGGTGCCTTACTTTTTACTTGTCATTGCACTTCGTTTTTGTCAGGCCAGTGTTTGCATACTGAAGCGGGGGTTGGGAAAAAAAGGGGTTTTCCCACAAAATACTCGTTCCTCTCTCACCCTCGCCAGGCTTCTACGAGTACGCTGGATATTTTCTCTGTTTTCTATTGCTGTTTGAAACTAGGGGTGGTATATCTGCTCTTTTCGCGTTTTTTTTTTTTGTTACAAGCACCCGTTCCCTAACCCTTCCAGCTCTCTTCCATTTCTGATTTTAAATTTTTAGCCGTGTAGCTTTCCCTGGATAGCCTTGAGCATTGAATTTCCCCTCTTTTCTCATTTTCCCGTTACATTTGACTTTTAAAGCATTGTAATGAATTTTTGTGTCAGAGTATAGTGCGCAGGATTCCTCGAACCTTCCTTTTTGTGTGTGTGTATCAGCGCGTGCGCGCGTGGCCAGCCTCGTAAGCCGCACAGTGACGAATCCGTTGAGCGCAATAGCCCACGCCGCACAACCCAACGAGCACTTTCGTTTTAAAAATCCTTGAACACCGACCACTCTTTCCTATTCCGAACACGTGTTCCAAACGAAGCAAAAACATCGAAACTCTTGCCGATTCTGCTTTTCGGGACTAAGAATCGGGAGATAAAAGAAAGGGGTTGAGGGGGGGACTGCCCGTTACAATTTCTGAACGGATCCGCGACAGCCTTAGTTCAGCGGTATTCCGGAGGGAAAGGCTCAGGCCTCCGCGCGGTCGTTTTCCTCCCCCAGGGCAGCAGGCCGTGAGCTGCTTTGCATTGAACAGACCATTCCCCTTTCCTCGGCGTCAAGATGGTGTGAGTCACGCTGGCATTTCGAGGTTTGACGCATGAGTCCATTTCCGTCTTGTCTCTATCCTTTCTTTTTCCTAGTGTTTTGTTCGCTATACTTCCCTAACCTTCCCAATAGGCGACTACTAGTACACAAAGAACGAAATAGACTGCTTGTATTACTGCTTACAAACATTAATAGACTTCTTAACGGCGAGAGCTGTAAAGCGCCTGTTCTGGGTCTTTGCGTCGGTGTAATAGTAGTAGTAGTATGATGATGAGGATTTTTATGGCGCAAAGACATCTTTGGCAAAACAGCGCTATGACAGAAGGTGCTTTCGTCTTCTCAAGGTAAGGTCAAAGACCTATTTCCTGAGAATTTTCCCCTAAAGAAGCCGAGCACCAGGTCCATTGTATCATCGTACCCATTGTATCACCGGTGGGTACCTGGCCGCAATGGGGATCGAACACCGCACCTCTCTAATGCGAGGTGCACGCTCAAAACACTAGGCCACCGCTGTGGGGTGGTGGTGATCATGGTGGTAATGGTAGTAGTAGGTAGTAGTAGTAGTAGTAGTAGTAGTAGTAGTAGTAGTAGTAGTAGTAGGAGTAGTAGTAGTAGTAGCAGTAGTAGTAGTAGTAGTAGTAGTAGTAGTAGTTGTAGCAGTGGTAGTAGTAGTAGTAGTAGTAGTAGTAGCAGCAGCAGCAGTGGTAGTAGTAGTAGTAGTAGTAGTAGTAGTAGTAGTAGTAGTAGTAGTAGTAGTAGTAGTAGTAGTAGTTGGTGTAACCGATGGGTACATTGCCGTGGGAACAGTTCGGAGGTCGGTTACCGTGGAAGGAGAATGCAACGAGAGCGGATGGATGCGTAGCCTGTGCGAAGTTACCACCGGAGCCATCCGGAGAGTGATTACCATGGGAGGAGAAGGGAGAGTATGGGGATAGCGGTGGTATACACCCTGACCCATCGGGCTAAACTATAACAAAGCTCTATAATTCACAGATATGAAGTCGCTCTCATATTCTGTACTTCTATATATGGTGAAATATAAATACCTTAACAGCTGTCGCTGAAACTCACGTTAACT